>NW_024395977.1:16564672-16639244 GCF_016617805.1 Bactrocera tryoni
TTTGTATATATGTAAAACAACAACAAAAAAAAGCAAAACGATTTTACATATGAAAGTGCAGTGACACCGAGAATAAAATATATCAAAACGAAGTGGTACATAAATCTACATGCATACATGCGTACTTGTATGTGACGAAGCAAAAGGAGTGGTGAAAAAGTAACAGAAAAATAGTGCAGTTAAATAATATACATACATACTAAAGCTATCATATATGTATGCACAAAATTGTGATAATTAACAAATAAAACATTAACCAAAAGTAGGTGCAAACTAACACTAAATAAAATACGGGCGCGAACTTAAAAACAAATAATTAAAATACGAGCGCGAACTCATAATAAACAAATGAATAAAAAAGCCAAAATACAAATTAAACAAAAAAATCAAGAACCATGAACACAACAAAGCGGAACGCCGGCGTTTGGATGGAATTCCCACCTAGAGAAGCTAGGAAAGGAAGCACACCACTTTTATATATATATTCTATACCCAAAGTCCCTGAGGAAAAACCGAGTGAGTGCATCAATTCCATTTTTGATTTCATTTATTATATGTATAAATTATTAAAACACTTGTTGAGTTTTAATCTTTTTTATTTCTCTTGTTTACACAAGAGCAGCCGTTTGTATCGGTCGAGTTATTAAAACTGATTTGCTTAATAAAATATTGCGACGACTACGCCTAAATACCGGACTCTTTGTTTTACCTGTCAGTTGCTGCACATGTTTTGCCGTGTGACTTGCAAAATGCAATTCAGCAATTTACCTCTTGCTTTTCCGCTGTAACGATGTTGTTGTTGTCACGCGGTACCTAGTCAACACTTCGTCATCAGTATCGGTGGGAGAGTTGTTGTTACGCTATTTCCACACTCAAACCTGCCGACGCACCGTCAGCAATATCGGTGGGAGTGGAGTGTTGACCGGATACGTGTTTACCGGTGTTAACTACCCCCCCCCTATTGAAATGAAGGCGTCCTCGGCTTCTTTGATGACTTTATTCAATATCACCATGCTAGTTCGTCTTCGTTTCACTAAGATTGCTCCAACTACAGAGATGACAAATAGGAGCAAGAGAAGTCCTGATTGTAATGAGCGGGCGTTAACAAGATCATGCAACCTCGCTATGTGCCTAATGTTCCTCATATTTACTTTCTGTAAGTATGGTAACGATAGTAAATTAATGTGTTCGGTGAAATGTACATATTGTGCAGCTTCGGGAAGCGATCGAATAGTTTTAGCCCAGTTGACGTAGGTCGTAGTGTTTACCATAATCTCTGAATCAAATGTTACAAGAAAAGTTCCCTTCGTTAGTTTCGTCAAGTTCTGGGATTGTATAGACGCTGGTTGATCGTTGATTACCAGGATGCCATTATCAACTTCCTCAATAGCGGGAACGTTATCGGCGGATTTTGACTTACATTTTGCGGAGTGTTGGTTAAGTAGTTGTAGTGTACAGGGGCTTTCCTTCAGAGGTTGACAAAAGTTCGCCGCTACAGCTTCCTTGCAGTTGTAGAGTGGAATGTATCTAACATTACATTCAGCAATAACGTCTGTTTCTAGAAAGATAATTTTCCCGTCATGGATCACTGGCAGCAACTTTACATTATTACATATATTTTTGGGAATTTAATAACAAAGTAAATGCAATTCGTATCTTGAAATATCTTAATTTTAGAAATGGACAATAAATCACTTATGCTAATATTTGCAGAGTGTTCGGCAGCTAACAACTCATTGATCTCTATACCATTTTAGGGTTGACGATATTTAACCTGCCCAGAGTGATTGACGTTAAAATGGTTTTCAATTCCATTATAACTGCTCTATTTCTGGCGGAGGCTAGAGAAAAGAGATATCCCGTATCTATTTGAGTGCTTTTTGCATTTTGTAGTAATTTGTTTACTGTCACTGTCAATTCGTTTATTTTCTTTTGTGTAGCTGAATTTATCGCTATTTGTTGTTCGTTTGTTTCTAATAGGGCATTGGTTCTGGTCTCGAGCATTTTAAAGTCGTCAGAGTCTGGAGTCCCTGTTATGTATTTCAAGGCCGTCCCCAGAATATTTATACCTCTGGCGTACCGATGGTGTATTTTTATTGCGTCCAATAGTTGCAATATTTCATTAGCGTCGTTCTCTAATAGTCGTTTAATATGTGATTGTGGGAATTGGATCAGTAGTTCGTCTGTTTCCTCAGCTACTGCTTCGAATGTTGAAAGTTCTTATGTTCTATGAAGTAGAAAGTCATGCTACTCATAAACAGCTACAGCTCCGGATGTAATTGGAATGTAATAAGAGTTGGTATAGTCGAGAATTTCCGCGTTAGCTCGAAAGCTTAACGAAAGCAGAATGATCCTAAGGGCGACAGAAGGGAGAGCGGTCAGTGCTTTAAATTACTTTTGTACACTTTTCGTTCATCAATTATAACAAATGTCCCAAGATCCTTTTGGATTACTTTTTCGGTGTAAAGTTTTGAAAATTTGTTTCCTACTCTTTTATTAGTCTTCACATAAACTTTATCCCCTGGATTATACTGTCGTGTTTGTCTATTTTCATTATGTTTTTGTAAATCTTTCTGCTGAATACGTGTAAGTCTAGTTTTTATTTCCCTTATTAATTCGTCCGGTATTGAATGTATTACGTCTATTGGTTTTTTGTTCGTTACTGAATGAATTGTGCGGTTGTACTTAGCTGTGGCTAGCAGAATTAGCTCAATTGTGTTAGCGATACCAGTCTCAAGCTTCTGACAGCGGGCGATTTCCGTGAGAGTACTGTGGAATCTTTCTGACCGTTCGTCGTACTATGGGCGGGTGGGGTGTTGTATATTTCGACGCCAAAGTGATTTTTGAGTATAGATTTAATGGTTTCTGAATTCAAAGATCTCTCATTGTCACAGACCAACACCTTAGTATTTCTGTAAAAGTTGAGAAGTTCGTATATGGCTTCTTTAACGTCAACTATGGTTCTAGATTTGATTGGAAATACTATTGCAAACTTTGAGAACTTGTCTATTGATGTTAGGAGATGTGTCTTATCGGTGGAATAAACGTCAACATGAAGGATTTCTCCCGGATATTCAGGTAAAGGTGTCGATCCTATTTCTGGGTTTGGGGGATGCTGTTGGTATTTGGCCTTTTGGCATATCTTGCAATTAGAAATTATTTCCCTCAAAATTTGCCGTATTTCGGGGAAATAATAACTTTCAAGGACTTGTTCCTGGTTTTCGCGGAGTGACCGATGAGCTCGGTTACGTTCAATTTGAAGTATCTCGCGCTGGTCATCTTTGTTGAAGACATATATTACCTGTTTGGTGGTATGACGGAATTTGGCGGCCGGATATGCCGTGACCAGCTCATCTTGAATCTTTGCCAAGATGGGCAATTCACACTGCAAGCCGTTCACAACATTTGGGTTGACGCATTGTTTTATAGTTTTCATCAGTTCCCCTACGTTATTGAACGATATTCTGTGCCTCATTCGGGATTTAAATATAATTTTCGAGTTAAGCGTTGTGGAATTTCCTTCTTCAAGGACTATTTGATTCCGAAAACAATTTATGGGGTTCTTTACAGTGGGGATTGTTTGAGACAGCGAGTCTTCGCTATTCGTAGCCATGCTTGCCGAGTCCATGTCGTCTTCAATTCTGTGACAGAATGGCGCCTATAGCATAAGAGAGGCATCTGTAGTCAGATCAAATGTTTGCTTGTACTCAGGATAAAGAAGAAATACGTCTTCTGATGCAAGGATTTTCTTAATCTTATTAAATGCATTAAGTTCTTCTTCATCAAGAGTAATTTGAATTTTCTTCGACTGATTAGCGCCTATATTTCTGTTTTCCCCTCTTAGGTACTTCGTTAGAGGTCTCGCAATCGAGGCATAGTCCTTTATAAACCGTCGATAATATCCTGCTAATCCTAGGAATGAACGCAAAGCTCTTAACGATTTTGAATTAGAAAATTCTAAAATGTCTTTGACTTTGTCGGGGCATGTTTTGATTCCCTCCTTTGATACGGTAAAGCCTAGAAATTCAACACTTGCCTGAAAGAACTTGGATTTTTCAAGGGAAACGCGCATATTGGCATCGAAAAGCTTTGTCAGGATTTGCTCAAAGTCCTTACTGTGTTGTTCGGCAGTTTGGGAGAAAATTATAACGTCGTCTATGTAAACAAGGCACGTTTTTCCAATTTCTTCTCTAAGGACATCTTCAATCGCCCTCTGGAAAATGCTAGGGGCATTTTTCAGGCCAAAGGGGAGCGACAAAACTCGTACTTTCCATTATTAACTGAGAAAGCCGTTTTCACCCTATCCTTTTCCGCAAGTTTGATTTGGTGAAATCCTGATTTAAGATCTATTGTCGAGAAAAATCCAGCATTTCCCATGTTTGCCAAGATTACAGAGGTGTCCGGAATTGGATATTTATCGTTTATTGTCTTAGTGTTTAGCTTTCTAAAGTCAATTACGAGTCGTGATCGCTTGTTGCCCCTTTCGTCTAAACCTTTCTTATCTACAACCCAAATTGGATTGTTATAAGGGGAACGGGATGGTCTAATGATTCCGTCACGCAACAGATCTGATATCTCCCTATTGATAAATTCCGCAGAAGCAATGGGGTACGGGTAACTTTTTGAGTAGACAGGTAAATCGTCCACGGTCCTTATTGTACCTACAATGTTGGTATTGGAGGGCAGTGCTTCATCTGGATCAGCGAAAACTTTAGCATGACGCTTTAGCAGTGTAGAGATATCAATATTGTCCTCGCTTGTTTTCGATTTACTTTCTGCTAACTTGTTAACGTCCGAACAGTAGTGGTACAAGAATTTTTCCTTTCCACCGTCATAACTCAACGTACCACTCTTCAATACGACCATTTACCTCTTTTAGAAAGTCGAATCCTATAAAGCCGTCAAAAGTTTCTAAACTGGGTAGGACAAAGAATTCAACATTCTTATTTAATATGTTTATTGTACATTTTTTGTTTATTATATCGGTACCGTGGATGGATTTAACAGTGAAAGGGTTATTCACAGGTTTTATTCCCTTTAGATTAAAAATCTTATTCCTCTTCCACCAAGCGTCCTTTCGACATACGCCAAGAGGGACTTAGTCCTAAAAAATTAATATCGTCCTTTGGTTCGTCCGGGTAATACTCTGCACTCTTAAGTTCTGCGTCATGATAATAGCCATCATAGCCGGTATCACTCGAATATTCACTTTCTGGTTCATATTGGTCCTGGGTGAGATTGTTGATACGTTGAACTTTTTGTATTGGCAGCTGATCACTACCATGCTGCCTTTTCTGAACTTTTCTCAGCTTTTTCTTTATTCAAGCCTGTTGACACGGGCTGTTGGCGATTGAATGTGCCGGCCGTATTTCCGTTGTATGGACGGTTTATCTTAGGGTAGGCTCCTTGATTACGATACCTATCGGTATTACCACGGAGTTGCTGAGGTCTGTTCTGTCTGAGTCGGGAATATGATGGGTCTATGTCCATTGGTACTGGGGTTTGCTGAGTTAAAGTTTGTCCTCGTTGGTCTTGAGGTACTCTACTGTATTGGGGTGAATAATAATAAGGGTCTAAGTTATGGGGTGCCTGCCTGTTAAAGGAGCATGCAAATGTTGATCTGGCTTGATTCGCTTCCAGTTCCTGCGCTAAGGCAAGTGCTGACGGAAGATCAGCGGGTCTAGAGGAGAAGAGAACATCGCACAAAGAACGGTTGAGTCCCGAGATGAACACGCGAAGGGCACCATCCCGATATTTCTTGTTAAGTGATCCTATCAGCGTGGTGTTCTCACCGTGGGTCATGATTGTTTTATTGACTATCAGAGTCAACTTTCTCTCCACTGCATCATAGAACTCCACCACTGATGATTTTCCTTGCCTAAGGGTCGACAATTCTTGTTCAATTAAATAAATTGGTCTTTTGTCTGCATAGGCAAAGTCTAGTCGAGAAATGATAGCGTGAAAATTTTAAAATGTATTAAAAGAGGATAAAACGCTATCTGCGGCTCCTACTACTTTATTTCGTATTATGCCTACCGCTTGGTAGTGCCTTGAGCTCCCCGGATACGCTTCGAACACCGTATAAGCAGTATGATCTGCTTGTCTCCAAGACACATAACGGGTCGCTTCGCCTTTGAACTCCGGCAAGGTTTTCACAAGGTCCAAGGATTCATCACATGGTATTCCGGGTTGGATAGTCACCGGTACGTATTGGGTAACACGAACTGGTGTTTCGATTCTTGCTAACCTGTTTGTCAGTTCGTCAACCCGAGACTGAAATTCTCGCCGGGAATGCTCGGTCGCAGCACGAATGGCAGTATTAAGAAGAGCTTCTAGAGTTTGTGCGTCCATATTTAATTTTTTCAGTCAAGTGCTAAGTGGATATAGGGATTTCCCTTTCTAACCGCTACCCACCTTTACAAATTTAATTTATTATTTAAGAATTACCAAAAAGGATAGTAAAAAAAATTTTATTTATTTATTATTTTTATTTTTTTTCACAAAGTTAGCTGCTAAATCACTCTACTCGCATGAAATTTTCCACATCTCGCTAAGCTATGTCACTAAATAAGGTATGATAAGGCAGCAGCACGATGATTCCTGGGGTTGTGATCCAGCAGCAGGAAGACAGGATTACGATGATTAGGTAGCTTTATTTCTTAGAGCATTGGCTCCACACTTTCTTCCACGGTTAGGTAGCGTTTAAATTTCACAAAATAATATGTTTAATGCAATAAGAGTTTAATGAAATGGTTGCGGTTAAAATTTTTTAAAATAGAAAATTGTTCGTAGCTCTCACTATTTATGTAGTGTTAATTAAGTTAAACGTTTTTCCGCGACTGTCGGGTGGATTCGAACCACGGCAACGCACAGGATTTGTCCTTTATAAGGATAACACAAGAACTGCACTATGGCCCCGCGTTGGGCGCCAATTATTAAAACACTTGTTGAGTTTTAATCTTTTTTATTTCTCTTGTTTACACAAGAGCAGCCGTTTGTATCGGTCGAGTTATTAAAACTGATTTGCTTAATAAAATATTGCGACGACTACGCCTAATTACCTGTCAGTTGCTGCACATGTTTTGCCGTGTGACTTGCAAAATGCAATTCGGCAATTTACCTCTTGCTTTTCCGCTGTAACGATGTTGTTGTTGTCACGCGCTACCTAGTCGACGCTTCGTCATCAGTATCGGTGGGAGAGTTGGGAGTGGAGTGTTGACCGGATACGTGTTTACCGGTGTTAACTTATATATGCATGTAGCGTTGCACAAACGGTCAATATAAAAGAACAGAAAGAAATTAAACCCGTTTAATAAAAACGGTTTGTAAAAATTCTAAATCGGCGGCAAATTTAAGTACCGGTAGAAACCAATACGGTACATAATATATATGTATATATGTATCCACAGTATGTATATATATATATTTATTTTAATAAATTTAACTAAATAAATTATTATTCCTTGCTTTTTTAAACTTACCTTCGTGTATACAATACACACAAACCACAAAGAAAAAAAAATTCAAGACAAAAGTTATTTTCAAATTATTCTGGCAATACCGCTCCAGTTCATTAGCTGTGAGAGCGATACTTGCAAGTTATACGAACAATACCTGTGAGAGGAATTGCTTCTTAAAACTAGGCAAAAAATAGCAAGAAGAATATAGCATAAAAGAGAATAAGTACAAACATACATATAGACACATCTTCAAGCGGATTAACCATAAGGAACATAAAGGAAATTTATTTATACATATACATATATATGTGAGCATATTTCCAAACGCGAATACATAAACGCGAATTATATAGATTGCGTATATTTTCAAACGTTTGTATACCTATAAACATAGGATACAACACAAATTAAGAATATACGAGTACATAAACGGTGCGGTGAACCAAAACAACTTTGGGTAAACAAAGTAAATATTTTACATGCAAATTACCTTTGTGCATACATACATATGTATATTGAAAGACCAATTTGGCGAATTCCTAGCATTTATCTTGTTCCTTGTCACACAAGAACAAGCATAATTGCACATATTTTATTTAACGCATACTATATGCACATAAAATCAACACGTATGTATGTACAAAGGAAATTGACTTAGTTTCAGTGCGCACTGATACAAGGGCATAGGACAAAAACAAAAAAAAAAATAATAATAATTTTTCGAAAATAAAAAAAGGTTCGACAAACGAGATAAATACAAGCGATAAACGCATTATTATATTCTTTTGCGGAAATAAAAGCTTTTATTTTTTGAAAAGAGCGTTCGGTAACATATATATTTTACTCATCCAATTTTACGCAAATAACAACTCTTATTTATTAAAAAGAGTTTTCGGTAATATCTCTATTAAAAGAAATTTTCTGAATGAGCATTGATTCAAAAGAATCTGAAGCAGAATTCTTAAGAATTCCAAAACTGAATACTGATGACAAAAGTCCGTGTACACCTGCAGAAGCTACACGCTCTAAGCAAGGTGCTACAAAGCAAAAAAGGGGGAGGGACATTTCTTATATCGGGTGATTTTTTAAGAGCTTGATAACTTTTTTTAAAAAAAAAACGCATAAAATTTGCAAAATCTCATCGGTTCTTTATTTGAAACGTTAGATTGGTTCATGACATTTACTTTTTGAAGATAATTTCATTTAAATGTTGACCGCGGCTGCGTCTTAAGGTGAGTCCATTCGGAAAGTCAATTTTGGGCAACTTTTTCAGCATTTCGGCCGGAATAGCCCGAATTTCTTCGGAAATGTTGTCTTCCAAAGCTGGAATAGTTGCTGGCTTATTTCTGTAGACTTTAGACTTGACGTAGCCCCACAAAAAATAGTCTAAAGGCGTTAAATCGCATGATCTTGGTGGCCAACCTTACAGGTCCATTTCTTGAGATGAATTGTTCTCCGAAGTTTTCCCTCAAAATGGCCATAGAATCATGACTGTGTGGCATGTAGCGCCATCTTGTTGAGACCACATGTCCAACCAAGTTCAGTTCTTCCATTTTTGGCAACAAAAAGTTTTGTTGGCATCGAACGATAGCAGATCGCCATTCACCGTGACGTTGCGGCCAAAAATACGCCATGCATTGTAAATGAAACCAACCAGTAAATGTCATGAACCAATCTAACGTTTCAAATAAAGAACCGATGAGATTTTGCAAATTTTATGCGTTTTTTTTTAAAAAAAAGTTATCAAGCTCTTAAAAAATCACCCGATATTAAATTCATTTCTGAGAGCGACAGCTTGATTAAATACTGCACTCGATTTGCTTCTTCACCGATTCAGGACAACTCTCAATCGGTACTAGAAATAAAAAATAAATCTATTGACAATTTTTGGACACGCCACCAAGCTGCATACGACGCAATAGTAGAAACTGATGATTCAGATCTACCTGAAAATTTTAAATCTTCGGCTTACGCCAAATAGGAAAATTGCTTAGACCAGTATGAAGACACAAAAGCAATGATATCAGATCAATTAAAACTTATAAAGTCAATTACACCTACTCCCCACAGTAGAGTAGAGTTACCACAATTGCAAGCCTTAGAAGCAAGTTCAGGCATTCATCTCAAAGTGCCAGCGTGTGATACGGAAATATTTCATGGAGGTTATGAACAATGGCCGTCCTTCCGGGACATGTTTACAGCCGTGTACATAAACCTTCCAAAATTATCACAAGCGCAAAAATTGTATCATCTCCGATACAAAACTAAAGGTCAAGCTGGCGTAATAGTCAAGCAGTTCGCATTGAATGACGACAATCTTAATTTAGCTTGGGAAGCTTTAAGACAAAGATATGAAAATGAGAGAATATTAGTTGACAAGCAAGTAACGATACTCATGAACTTGCCTAAAATTCGAAGAGAAACCAGTGAGGAATTCATCAAACTAGAATCCACTGTGTCAAATTGTTTGTCGGTTCTATCGACACAAAATATCCCCACTCACAATTGGGATCCTATTCTGGTAAACATATGTACCGCCGCATTACCAGAAAAATCATTACTTTTGTGGGAGAAATCGCTCTCATCAAGAAGAAATGCCCAACGTGGAAGCAGATGAAAGATTTCTTTAACTACCCAATACGAAATTGCGGAAAGGGTAGACAAAAAAGTAGTCAGAACTAAAAACGTTCAACAAGACCTAAATCGAAGCTTCAATAGACCCCAAGCCGTAAGCAACGATCATTTAAACAGGAGCTTTTCAAAACACAAGCGTTCACTTCTGAACAAAATAAATCACGTCATGCGAACTAAGTACAGGAGGGCATAAGCTAAAAAAGCTTGCGAAAAATTTTAAAATTGAATGTGAATGAAAGGTACAACTTTGTCAGGTCAAAAAGACTCTGCACAAACTGCTTGTCCCACTCACCTGCGAAAGCAAATTTAATTGCGTATATTGCCACAAAAGGCATCATTCTATGTTACATCTCAATGACTCTCCCAACACACCTCATAGCAGCGCTTTTTCAAAAAAAGCCACGGGTTTAGTTGCAAGAGCAACTCCCGAAACAAAAACTCAAGAAAATTACCAAGAGACACCATGTTGTTCAAAGGCATTAAAAACTCAAACGCTACACAGCGAAAATCATAGTAGAGTACTACTACCCACAGCAGTTGTCTCCATCGAACACCGAGGAGAACTGTTCAAACTAAAAGCCCTAATAGACGAAGGATCGCAACGATCATTCATAGCGTCTAGGGCACAAAATAGGCTAAAACTGCCAACAAAACATGAAAACTATAAAATTACGAGAATGGGCGGACGAGTAGTACAAAACTCAAATAAAATCTGCCCCATTACCCCAATTTCCCCCCAAGCAGATAAGCGCATTCAAGCGAATGCTATTGTCCTACCGCAACTAACAAACATGCTCCCAAGCTATCAAATAAATAGCAAGCATTGGGACAAAATTTCACACCTGACTCTAGCAGACCCCCACTGCAACACACCAGCTCAAATAGACATCCTAATAGGCAGCGACCTTATACCGCAAATCATATTAGAAGGTGTTAAAAAAATTTCGAAAACACTAGGTACTGGAGCAAAATACCATTTTCGGATGGGTCCTATGTGGACTAGTTGCGGAACCAGTCACAGCCATGACAACTCAAGTTGAGGAAATCTCAAACGAGTACCTCAATTCACAATTGAGAAAATTTTGGAAGGTAGAAGAACTCCCCCCCATTTCAATGACAACACCTGAAGATCAGTATTGTGAAGACTTTTACAAAGCCACAACTACTCGATCAGTTAATGGTCGGTATGTCGTACGACTACCACTAAAACAACAATTCCCAGACACACTCGCCTTAAGTCTCTCTCGCACCTCTGCAATACAGCAGTTTCTAAGTATGTAGAAAAACCTACTTAGAAAAGGGAGCTTAAACAATAAAACACCATTATGATGGTGTCGTGGAAGAATACCTCCATTTAGACCACATGGCGGAAGTAAGCGCATACGAAAAAATCATAAAAGGCAAATATTACTAATTTTACTTGCCGCATCATGCAGTAGTAAAGCCTGAGAAGAAAACAACAAATGTTCGAGTTGTCTTGAATGCCTCACGATCCACAAGCTCGGGTAATTCCCTAAATGATATTCTATTTATGGGACCCACGTTCCAACCAGATTTAATGCTCCTCATATTAAATTGACGTATATAAAAAAAGGAATTTAATGGGGATGTCGAAAAGATGTATAGACAAATAGTCGTACATAAAGAGGATCAAGATTTTCAGCGGATTATTTTCCGAAAATCTGCCAATAGTCCACTACGCGACTTTAAATTGAAAACAGTTACCTTTGGCGTAAACTGTAAACCCATATCTAGCCATTCGTACACTACACGAACTGGCAGAAGACACACAGCCAGAATTTCCACTGGCAACACAAGTCTTAAAAACGCAAACGTATGTAGACGATATCCTTTCTGGAAGCCACAGTCTTCCACAAGCATACGAGACCTTATCACAGGCAATAAATGCCCTCAATACCGCAGGGTTTCCTTTAAAAAAGATTACAGCCAATATTTTAAAAATATTCCTAAAGATCATTTGTTGGATACTAATTTCCTTATACTTGGAAAGGAAAGTACAACAAAAACACTAGGCATCCAATGGAATGCGATATCGGACCAGTTCTCATACACGACTGAGTCCATATCAGCATTATCTGCTGTTACAAAACTCCAAATTCTCTCCTCGGTGGAAAAAATTTTTGACCTCGCAGGATGGCTTTCGCCAATTATGTACAAGCGAAAATCCTGATCCAAGAATTATGGCTAGACGGAACCGACTGGGACGAACAAGTGAAACCTCTTCGCTTAGAAAAATGGTCCCAGTTCACTAATAATTTGAACGACATCTCGAGGATGCAAATTCCACGGTGGGTAAACTATTCCCCCGAATACAAAGTAGAACTACACGGCTTCTGCGACGCCTCTGAAAAGGCATATTGTGCCACTATTTATGTGCGTACACAAAGCGATGTCGCAACTACAAGCCACTTATTAGCGGCAAAAGCAAAATTTGCGCCTCTAAAAACGCTAAGTCTCCCACGACTTGAACTCTGTGGTGCTCTGCTACTAGCAAAGCTAGCTTCAATGGTGCAGACCCACTTAAATATGGCGAAAGACAGATTATATTTATGGTCCGATTCCAAGATAGTTCTAGCCTGGTTAGAAAAACCACCACATGCGTGGAAAACTTATATTTCTAACCGAACATCTGAAATACTTGACCTAGTAGGATCAGTCACGTAGCCAAAGCTGACAATCCTGCTGATCTAGGTACAAGAGGATGCAAACCTCTGCATCTCGCCACCTCCACCCTCT
The DNA here is from genome assembly GCF_016617805.1 of Bactrocera tryoni. Lineage (NCBI taxonomy): Eukaryota > Metazoa > Arthropoda > Insecta > Diptera > Tephritidae > Bactrocera > Bactrocera tryoni. The sequence goes on from NW_024395977.1 coordinate 16,577,524, forward strand.
GGTGGAATGGCCTCCGAAGGTTAACAGAATCTCCCGATTCTTGGCCACAATCGCCCATGCGCAACATACTTGCCCCAGAAAGTCGTAAAATCGACACTTATCATGCAACACTGGATGACACTGACATCCTTCAACGAGTTTCATCGTTCCCTCGAGCCCTCCGGGTAGTTGCCTATATGCTCAAGTTTTTAGAGCGGCTCAAACTTAAAGTTTAAGGAGCAACTTATCTCCATTGCGATAAATTGACGCACCAAGACTTACAAAAAGCAAAGATCGCTCTTATCGCATCAACCCAAACGCGCTACTTCAGCCGCGATATAGAATTACTAAGAGAATCGAAGCCTATTGATAAAAAGAGCTCACTCTTAGTTCTAAACTCATTTCTAGATACGAAGGGTTTACTTCGTCCGAATGGTCGGCTTGATAATTCAAGCCTAACGTACAATGAACGCCACCCTATAATCATACCAGAGAGGTGTCCGTTTGCCACTTTATTTATTAGATATATCCACATACTAATGCTCCACGCCGATCATCGCCTCATGCAACATATGGTCCGCCAAGAGCTGTACATACCCCGACTGAAGCCCCAAATAAAGAAGTGCATTTTCATGTGCAAGATCTGCACTATGCATAAGCAGAAAATGCGTTCGCTGATTATGGGAGCACTTCCACCTGAACGCTGCAATTTTGCTCTGCCTTTCACCACTACCGGTGTAGATTTTGCTAGCCTTTTATGATAAAGGCATCCATGCTAAGGTCTCCTACCCTCATGAAAGGCTATGTGGCTGTTTTTGTCTGTTTCACGACAAAAGCGGTACACCTTGAGCTATTGACGAATCTGACGACGGAGGCTTTTCTTGCGGCTTTTGCTCGTTTCGTCGGACGACGAGGCTTCCCATCAAAAATCATGAGCGATATTGGTAAAACCTTTATCCGAGCTCAAAGAGCTACCGAAAGACAGTTTGTGGACTTCACAAAAAAAGTCTCCCCGGACATTGCCCAAAAATACGCTCTCCAAGGTATCAATTGGCAGTTTATCCCCCCATGCGGCTCTCATATGGGCGGATTATGGGCCATAATCCTGTAAAAAGCTTCACATCTCATTTTAGAAAGATAGCTGGCAACCAAAAATTTAATTATGAAGAATTCACGACACTCTTAACTAGAATTGAAGCCGTTCTTAACTCACGGCCTCTCGCTGCACTCTCGCAAGATCCCTCAGATTTTACTGCCCTCACGCCAGGGCATTTTCTTAAAGGAGAGCCCATTCTGGCCACACCTGCGCCAGGCGTGGAGTCGTTTTCCTTATTAAACCGTTGGGGAAGAATTAAAATTCTCCATCATGACTTCAGTCGCCGATGGAAAGATAATTATTTAAAGGACCACCACAGAAGGGACCGATGGAAAATCACAGAAAATGCGCCTAAGCTTGGAGAATGTGTCTTAATCAATGACGATTGTCTCCCCCCTACCGAATGGTGGCTTGGCCGCAGAGAGAAGCTTTACTATGGCTCCGACGGTCACATTCGCATAGTCGATCTCCGTAAACAATCGGGAACGCTGACCAGACCGCTCGTTAAATTATGCTTTTTGCCAACCGCAGAATCCAAACGTAACCGCAACTAATAAACAAAGAAATTAACAAAAAAATATAATAATAAACTCACCCACTATAAATAAATACCCACCAAAACCAAAACAAAAAAAAAAACGGGTCGATCCACATGACGACTCATCCGTGCCACGTCATGTGGCAATAACGCCCATATGAGTATATACAAATATATAATAATTAACATGATATCTCTTAACATATCAATATGGATGCCGAGATGCCCACTATACCAACGCCCACTGTACGTTCGGCCGTCACTATTCCGCGCCCTAAAGCTACCCCAGTAGCAGCCCCGCGAACAACTATCGCTGCGGCGCCCCCCCGAGAAGTTCCAACGGCTCCGCGCAGTGACCCGCAATCAATGGCTCCGGAACAGTCACCGCTGCAATGCGCGCTATGTCGCCGACGACATCGGTTGCCACACTGTGGCATCTGCAAGGGGATGACACCCTTGCAACGCCAGCAGATCGCCCAGGCACACGGTCACTGCCTGAATTGCCTGGCGCCATCCCATCTCACGCGCGAATGCACGACCGGGTACCAGTGAAAGGTATGCATGCGACATCATCATACGATGCTACACCGCACCGCCGGACCCGACGTCGAGCGTCATCACACCGCTCGCGGCCGTACTGCCAGCCGACGACTCCCTCGACCGCAACCGAGAAGGCAAGCCTTCCCTTCGGAGGAGTCCCGTTCCTGGCGCCATCATCCTACCACCCCGCATCGGAGGCGCCATCCTAGGCCGCAAGCCCGCCGTAGGACAGGCCTCAGCAATGTTGTTGCAACACTGCAGCAACTTCAGAGGCTACTAGGCTGAATACTCGCCTAGGGGGTCAGGATGTATAAATGAGCATCCTCCCCCGGACATCCACCACACTATCATACCACATCAACATAACCTCACAACACTGACACGCACCTTCACCAATCATAAGGGCTTACAACCCACATTCCACACCACACATGAGAGCACCACACATCGACACCCACATACACGTACACAAACCAACCACATCACACCATCTGATTCCACACAGGCAAAGGGAAAAAAGGAACCACAAGGAGATCGGCACTTCACTTCGCTTTCGATCTCAGCAGCAACCAGTACGCGTGTGCGAACCATTTTGAACGGCTTTTTTTTTCATCCTCCAGTTTCAACATTTTTTCATCCTGAGTCGAAATTACGCGTGTGCGAACATCTTTGAACGGCGTTTTTACCATCCTCCAGTTTCAAAATTTTTTTATCACGAGTCGGAACTATCAACCGCTAATCACTTTACAAGCATTTTTTTTTTAATTTTTATAAAACCAAACTTGGTGGTCATCGAGAAGGTGAGTGCGTGTGAAGATTAAGAATTCGAAGTGCACCGCAAAAGGTGTGGTAGTGAAAAATACATTTTCTATTATATCATTTACTTTGTTTCTAATTTCCATAAAATCATCAAGGTCAGGTGTACCTGACAGCCATTTTCATACTGTACCTAATTCATTAATGCCTCGTTTTGGTCTGTTATTGTCAATTTTTTATTTTCTTAATAATGTTTATATTGTTTGCATTTAAAAATTTATACTTGAATTGGCAATTCATATTATTTCTTCGTTGGTTTTATATTTTTCAATTATATTTTCAAAAAATGATGAAATACAAGTGTGTCTTGCGTAGTCAATCATTTCTGATATCGTATTGTTAATATATAAAAGTAGCAGTAAATTCTGAAAAAAATGCCTATAAGATAATGAAATTAAACTTTAATATTGTCTTTATGTGTTATCATATTTCTATTTTGATAAGTGGATAAATGAGTATCAGCCTTCCCCCTTCTGCCCGTCACCACATCTATATATGCAACATTGGTACGCCACATTCCCCACACTCATCACTATTGGTTACTCGCATTATACACCACGCTCTAAAACACACACAATGACATCACAGACCATCACCTACTCTCGCCGAACCAAAGTACAAAAGGACAGACAACATGAAAAAAAAGTCACTCTGGCGCTTTTTTTCGCGAACATCTTGTTAAAGTTAAATTTTTGTATACCAATTTTTATAAAGCAATTCTAACGTTTACCTTTTCTTCCGAACCGCTTGTTAAATTCAAAGATTTATATTTTATACTTTTGTGAAATAATAAATTCCGAAATTGATAACCACTTGAATTGTAAACGAAATTCTTTTTAATAACAATTTGGGTGAAGTTATATGGTGAGTGCGGAAAAGGTGGTACATAAAACAATAATACATGGTCCTTCGAGCCTAAAAGAAAGGCACTACGGAAACAAAGAAAAAAATATATGTATATATAATATGTATATACATGGAAAAGTGACAAAAAAATAATAATAATTAATTCTAAAAACATAAAATCAAGTCTTGTGGAAATACAAACTACATTCAGTGCTCAAACACAAACAAGTACACAAGTAAAAGAAAATTAAAATATACGTATACAAAATACAACAATTAGAAGGAAAAAAACGAAAAAGAAAGTGTCAACAGCAGTACAAAGTGCTTGTTATACAAAAGCACAAAACAGAGAATACATATCTCACCTAATAAAACAAAAAAAAAACCAAACGGGAGCGAACTAAATTAAAATAACTAAAACTAACTAAACAAGTAAGGAAGGGCTAAGTTCGGGTGTCACCGAACATTTTATACTCTCGCATGATAAAGTGATAATCGAGATTTCATTATACGTCATTTACATATTTTTCAAATACCGTATTTGTGTAAAGTTTTATTCCGCTATCATCATTGGTTCCTAATGTATATATTACACAGGGAAGGCATCAGATGAAATTCAAAATAGCGTTATATTGGAAGAAGGCGTGGTTGTGAACCGATTTCACCCATCACCCATTTCGTACATGTCATCAGGGTGTTGAGAAAATATTATATACCGAATTTCATTGAAATCGGTCTAGTAGTTCTTGAGATATGGTTTTTGGTCCATAAGTGGGCGAGGCCACGCCCATTTTCAATTTTTAAAAAAAGCCTGGGTGCAGCTTCCTTCTGCAATTTCTTCCGTAAAATTTAGTGTTTCTGGCGTTTTTTGTTAGTCGGTTAACGCACTTTTAGTGATTTTCAACATAACCTTTGTATGGGAGGTGGGCGTGGTTATTATCCGATTTCTTCCGTTTTTGTACTGCATATGGAAATGCCTGAAGGAAACGACTCTATAGAGTTTGTTTGACATAGCTATAGTAGTTTCCGAGATATGTACAAAAAACTTAGTAGGGGGCGGGGCCAAGCCCACTTTTCCAAAAAAATTACGTCCAAGTATGCCACTCTCTAATGCAATCCTTTGTGCCAAATTTCACTTTAATATCTTTATTTATGGCTTAGTTATGACACTTTATAGGTTTTCGGTTTTCGCCATTTTGTGGGCGTGGCAGTAGGCCGATTTTGCCCATCTAAGTCTACTAAGCCTTCTTATGGAGGCAAAGAATACGTGTACCAAGTTTCATCATGATATCTCAATTTTTACTCGAGTTACAGCTTGCACGGACGGACGGACGGACAGACAGACATCCGGATTTCAACTTTACTCGTCACCCTGATCACTTTGGTATATACATATAACCCTATATCTGACTCGTTTAGTTTTAGGACTTACAAACAACCGTTATGTGAACAAAACTATAATACTCTCCTTAGCAACTTTGTTGCGAGAGTATAAAAACAAACATACTTACAATAATTTATACGGGTGCGAATTCTAACAAGAATCAAAGGAAAAGAGCAGATAAGAGAAAGGGGAATAACCAGCTGGCATCCAACGAAGAGGAGGAATAGGACAACAAACTTACTGATCGGGACAACCCAAAAACCCCTAAGGGAAATCAAAGTGAGCTGTATCGTTTCCATTTTTTGGTTTTAATTTATGTATATATATTATGTATGTATGCTAGTAACTATGGTTGCATGTAAAATAGTTTAAGCATTAAGCAACGTTTTATTAAAACGGATATAAAATACTACTGTGTAAATTAAAAAAACCGATATTAAAAAAAATGGTATATCGCCTACGCATGCTTACCTTTGTTTATGCAAACACTCACCAAAAAGAGAATATTATCTCAGTATTCAAGTACTTACTTGTAAATTTTCCGGCAATACTCCCTCTGCTTCTTAAAGCAGAAAGCAGGATTGCTCAAAATAAGCAATTGGCACAATAAAAAACTCCTAAGAAAGCATCAAAGAGAGAGAATATAAACATACATATATACATCTATATATATAAAAATAAGTGGCAATTTAATGGTACGCTATAGCTCAAGAACCACTGAACGAATCACCTCCAAATTTTTAGGGTACCTTCGGGCCTATGAGTAGATGGTTTCTGTGAAGTTTGCATTGCATTGGGCAAGTGGTTTCAAAGATATATGGTCTGTTCTGAAATGCACCATGTTGCGCAAACTGCTTTTGCCCAACCAGCAGCACTGCAAAATGTAAGTATTAGAAAAAAGTCGCCGCTCAGCTAGCTAGCAAGAATGATGCATAACGAGGCATCTCGACAGGATAGAATATATGTATAGAATACGAACTGTCAAATCTATAACTATTGCCATTGCCAAATCTGTATGTGGGCATTTGCTATCATGATATAATCATTTGCGCAAAGGCGTAGGGTAGGTAGGTTCGAGCTGATGTAGCCCATGCTTTGAGCTCTTGAAAAATTTATTTTATCATTTGCGAAATGCCGACGGGTAGGTAGCTGATGTAGCGCACGTTTTGAGCTTTTAAGCTGTTGAACTTTTTAAATCTTTTATGTGGAAAATAAAAAAGGATAAAGATCCTTTTGTTTACAAATGTATTTCTGGGAAAAATAAAATAAAGATAAAGATCCTTTTGTTTGCAAATGTATTTCTGGGAAAAATAAAATAATAACAAAGGATAAAGATCCTTTTTTTTACAAATGTATTTTTGAGAAAAATAAGAATTCATATATTTGGGCTAATAATTGTGGCATAAATTTAATATACCAATTAAAATAATAAGTTTGCGCAACATGGTGCATTTCAGAACAGACCATATATCTTTGAAACCACTTGTCCAATGCAATGCAAACTTCACAGAAACCATCTACTCATAGGCCCGAAGGTACCCTAAAAATTTGGAGGTGATTCGTTCAGTGGTTCTTGAGCTATAGCGTACCATTAAATTGCCACTTATTTTTATATATATAGAAGATTCGACAGCGCAATGAATCAAGATGATGCAGTAAATTATCCAATTGAATTTTTGAATTCTTTGGAACCGCCTGGTATGCCGCCTCATTGCTTGAATTTAAAGATCGGCTCATCCATCATTTTGTTACGTAATTTAAATGCACCAAAGCTTTGCAATGGAACACGACTTGCAGTAAAAAAACTTATGTTAAATTTGATTGAAGCCACAATATTGACTGGCACAGCGAAAGGTGATGTTGTGCTTATACCACGTATTCCGATAATCCCGACTGACATGCCTTTCGAATTTAAGCGCTTGCAATTTCCAGTGCACCTGGCATTTGCAATGTCGATAAATAAAGCACAAGGGCAAACGCTTAAAGTGTGCGGTTTGAATTTGATAGAGCCGTGTTTTTCGCATGGCCAGTTCTACGTGGCATGCTCAAGAGTGGGAATGCCACATTGCTTATTCATCTTTACTACAGATGGAAAAACCAAAAATATTGTTTATCCTAATGTATTGGCTTAAGAAAGAAAAATATTAAATAAAACAGATTTTTCGAACTTTCACAACAAAAAAATTATACTTCACCAACACAACAAAAATCGAATGAAATGACTTAAGAAAATTTTTTTTTTTGAAATTTCACATTAAAATAGACATGCTAGAAGTTTCCATTATAGTGTTGCATGGGTGTAGCAACGCACACCGGGCCCCGCTAGTACATTTATATAAATATCATTGTTAATATACATTAACACACATACCTTGAATTATTTATATACATACTAGCTGACCCCGCAGTCGTTGTCCTGCGTGAAATTATGTGTTTAGAAATGAAAAAGTTGAATTTATCATTTCACTTTTTGTCAATGTATCGCAGCTTGATAAACAACATTTTTTGGTTTCTGTTCCGGTGTATAGAAAAGATGGTTTTCCAACCTATAAGTCACTCATCATCCCCGTTCTGTTATATGGTGCAGAGACATGGACCTTGACAACAGCTGATGAGTCGGCTCACGAGTTTTCTAGAGAAAGGTTCAGCGAAAGATTTATGTCCTCTTGCGCATTGGCCACGGCGAATATCGCAGTCGGTGGAACCATGGATGATCTTATGTCAAGTTAATCCAGGGTAATGTTAAATCACTTTTAAAAAAATATAGATTCAACCCTAGAAAATGTTGTTCCAATAACATTGAACTTTTAAAAAATATTCCTCTTGAAGACAGAGAAAATCAACTTGAATTAAACAAGGAAACTAACAACGAAGTTAAAGTATTAGGTGTCACTTGGACTCCATTCGACGACCACTTTCATATAACTTGCAATTTGAAGTGCAACGATAAGATTACTAAAAGAATCACTATTTCAGACGTTTCGACTCATTGGGCTTTGTGAATACCGTCACAGTTATTTCAAAAATTTTATTACAAGAGATGTTGAAATCAAAAACTGATTGGGATGAAAAGCCGTAGTTTACGAAAAATCTGAAGCAGTCGAAACTTATGTAAATGTACTTGCAGCTAAATCGCGAGTCGCGTCAATAAACATAATAACAATACCGCGACTGGAACCGTGTGCGGCTGTCCTCTTAGTAGAATTGACACAAACAATTTTAGAAAGTCTTAAATGTTCTATTTACTTTAGTACAGATTGCACAATAGTACTGAACTGGTTACAGCTAGATCATGGACGTTTACAGATATTTGCGATGAATATGGTAAATTTCCTACAGACCAACACCTCCATAAATAATTGGGGACATATCTGCTCAAAAGACAATCCGGCGGATATTATTTCTAGAGGAACAAATTAATGTTTAGAGGACCGGAAACTATTTTTATTAATAATTATAAAATCCAACAAAAGGTAAACAACGATAATTTAATTATTCCGGAGAAAAAGAAATCCAAGATTGTTATGGTTTCAACCGAAAAACAAGAAAAAACGTTAACTTCGGCTGCATTGAAGCTAATATACCCTTCACAGGTAAATTTCTTTTGGTAACTATGTGTTTAAGGAAATCTAAAGACGTAACCGGCCAGTAGTTTTCATCCAAAGGAAAACATTTTACTAGTTCTGATTAGGCAGGTTGTTTGCTAGAAACATAAAGGTTATTTAATAAAGAAAATGGATCTTTTTCGACGTTTGCAGTTATTTCAAATTTTAAGAAGATTTATTATTAGCATAAACTTAATGGAAAAAAATTATAATATTTATAAATTATTACATATATATATTTACAGTTTGCTTTATAAAAACATCGAGCAAATATAATATATATGTATTTATATTTCTATAAAATATATTTATACTATATAAATTACATTGCTCATATCTATGACTTACACCTAATATTATTATACTAAGTTATATTAATATTGAATCTAATATATATCTACATATATAACATATCTATTTTCTAAAATTTAAAAATATTCCGTCATGATCACTATGTGGTGTTTCTTATGTGATACATGAGGTCATTGCTGGATCCATGTTTGTCCATACCCAATCTATTGCTGTTTTGTTGTGGCAAGAAGTTGTCCAATGTACATAGATTGAAATCCCAACTGTTGTAATCGACCCTTTAAATCGTCAGTTGCTGTGAGGCGACATATGTTTAAGTCTCCAAGGACTACTGATGGTCCATTAAACTGCTCATTTATCTGACGGATATTATTTACCACTTGCTCTCTAAATTGTGGTAGTCTATACGTGGGGCTCCTGTACAAATTATTTTTAGGCACTAGTGCGCTTTATTCAGGCTCGATCAGAACTAAACTCTAAAACATTCTTACTCTTAAGTCTAAGCCTAAGCCGTCCTCACTGCCGCTGCCGTCGTCACTGTCGTCGCTATGTTTTGTCAGATGCAGAGTCAGCGAATCCCACGATTACGCAGACTTGGGTGTAGTGTAAGTCGTCGTTGTTTGCGCTATATTTGTGCTGCGCCAGCGGATCCCACGGCTACGGTAGCTTGTGAGTATCGTTTGTTGTTGCTTGTCGTTGGATCATAACTCGTGCCGTTGGTCATGGACTAGGGTGATGTTAATGTTCAGCATTGCCTGAAACGGAAGTTAGGCAGACAATGCTGACTTGGTATTTTGGTGGTTTGCGTTTCGAGTTAACTCCTCCCTTCCTAAGTGGGAATCGTCCACGATTCTCTCGGTGACCTCTCTTACTAAGACATTCATTGCCTTTTTCACGGTGTGTTTTTTATATTTGCTTAGAGCAAGTCGCAAGATTACTAGGATAAAGATTGATGCTATAGTTACTATAAAAACAAGGTTGTTGATTGACTTCTCCTCGAAGAGTACCAATATGGTTGATATTTTCCGCATTCATTTCATGAAGATAGTTCAAACTCAATGTCTCTATATGTCCTAAAAGATTGACTCTTTGAGCCGTTGGAGTGCCAGGAGTACGAGTATGGGAGTATGATTTCGATTTTTGATACTCGGTCCCATTTACCTTTACTAACTAATCGAAAGTCCTTACCTTTACTAACTGGTCGAAAGGTGAAGTACCGCTGACGGTTCTGCTATCTCCTGTTGCTGTGGCATTGTTGATAACGACAATGCCGTCATCGATTTGTTTGATGCCCTTATCGTTATTGGTAGTAGTTGAACAATTTGCTACAGCACCTGTGAATAGTTGCTGACAACAAGTGCAGGGGTTGTTTGCTTCTTGCAAAAAGTTGCAAAAGTTGATTTTTCACATTTAACTACATACGCTTCGTTTCCGCACTCAGCGACGGTATTAGTATCCCCAAAGTGTAGGACTCGTCCTTTGTGAGGCACGGCGAATAAACTATATTTTTTACAAACAATTTGAGGGATTGGATACTTAACTACAAAGTACAAATTATTCTTATTTTGTAAAGCCTTAATGCTAGACATTCCCATTATTTCTATTATAGTTATGTTAGTCGAGTGCTCATTGATAATATTATTAATATCACTATTATCTAGTATTATTGGGTTCACTAGGTTCAACTTAGCTAGGGCTATTGAGATTGTGATTGATTGCAGTTCGAGGATTATTACACTATTTCTTGCAAGTATTGGTTCGTAAAGATGACCTGTGTCTATTGCTTCCTTTCTCGTTGAGTTTATAATTGTATTTATTGTTTGCGTGATTTCCAAGATTTTTTGCTGAATATGCGTATTAATTTTGTACTGTCTGTTATTAGAGTCAATGAGCATATCCTGTCTTAGTTGTAGTCTTTGGAAATCGTCAAAGTCAGGGGTGCCGGCGACGGCTTTTAGTGCAGTACCTAAAAAGTTTAAGCTTCGAGCCTGTAAATGGTGAATGTCAACTACTTCTTCTACTATTTTCTCCATGTGTGTCAATGGGAAAAGATCCATAAATCCTGCCGCCTCGTCGTTCAATGTTGCATATAGTGTCAAGTTGGTAAAGTGCGTCAAATAACCGTAATGTTCCCATACTATTGCGTTTCCGTCCAAAATTGGGATGTAGTTGGAGTTGGTGTAGTCAGTTAGCTTTTGTGTTAAAGTGGTCGTCAATAGGAATGTCGATATTATCCTGTAATTTAAAATACAAGACTTAAAGTAATAAAGTGATTACTTAAGGTGGACGAAGGTTGTGTTTGTGGACCCTCCTCCCCTTTATAAGAACGGTAGTGCCTAGGTCCTGTTCGACTACTTCTTCTGTAAATAGTGTTGAGAGTTTATTGCCTAGCCTTCGATTAACTGTCACTACGACCTTGTCGCCAACGTTATACGTCACATTCTGACGACCCTTATTATGGTATTCGCGATCGCTGGCCTGTGCTTTTTCGATACGATTTCGAACTAGTTCCGTAATGTTAGCTGAGCTGGGATGAAGGATGTCTATTGGTTTTTCGTAGGTTATTGAATGAATTGTCTTATTATATTCTATGGTGGCAAGCAAAATCAAGTCTGACACTGTTGACTTCTTTCTAGTTTTGACTGGCTTTCGCTTTCTTGAAGAATTATCTGGTTTCTATAGCAATTTACGGGCTTATCCACCGTCTCTATAGTGTAGGTCAGTGACTCCTCACTGTGCATGGTGGCGCAGTCGGAGCTTGCCTCCATTTCAATTCCCACCATATTCATGTGCTATCTGGACAACGCGTCAGCGACATGGTTTTCCTTTCCTGGTTTATAGAAAATTTTTGCGTTGAAGCTTTCTATTAGAGATTTCCATCGTTTGATTTTTGCGTTCGGGTTTTTATCAGAAACTGCAAGCGTCAGAGGCTGGTGGTCAGTGTAGATATTCAACTGGTTAACACCGTACAGGTAGTTCCTCAAAGTCTTAAGAGCCCATACGATCGCCAAGGGTTCTCTTTCATTTGTTGCCAAATGCTCTTCTCTATCTCTAAGTGTTCTTGAGATCATGGTAAAGGGTTTTTTCTCTTGTGAAAGGACGGCCCCCAAACCCCTTGAGGATGCATCGGTTGTTAAGTCAAATGGTTTAGTTAAGTCGGGATATGCTAACGTGACATCTTCCGATGCCAGAATTTCTCTAAGTTTATTAAATGCATCTATACCTTCTGGTGCTAGTTGAATTTTAATTTTTTTGGACTGTGTGGCACTTACTTTGCCATTTTCTCCCTTTAGCATATCAGTCAGAGGTTTTGCAAGGCTAGCAAAATCTTTAATGAAACATCGATAGTAGCTAGTTAATCCAAGAAAGGCACGGAGTCCTCGAAGAGTGGTTGGCTGCTCATATCATTTGATTCCATTGACTTTATCGGGGCTTGTTTTCACACCTCCCCTTGAGACAACAAATCCTAGGTATTCTAACTCGGTCTTGAATAATTTCGATTTTTCGGCGGATATTCTCATATTCGCCTCATAGAGACTCCGCAACACCCATTCGATATCTTTCAAATGGTCTTCTGCCGTTTTTGAATAGACAATTACGTCGTCAACGTAAACGTGGCAGGTTTTGCCAATATGCTCCCTGAGGACATAGTTGATTGCTCTCTGGAAGGTGCTTGGGGCGTTTCTTAGCCCAAAAGGTAAACGACAGAATTCATATTTACCGTTGTTAACGGAGAAAGCGGTTTTCTCCCTGTCTCTTTCTGCTAACTCGATCTGGTGAAACCCAGATTTAAGGTCGAGGGTGGTAAAATATTGTGCACCTCTTAAGTTTGACAAGATTATCATTGTCGATAAAGTTTACATTTTTACATTCATGGAACAAGAGCTTTTCAGTTCCAGAATCGTGCTTTATTGTACCCGTACTGAGGTCCATTTGGGCGTTTACCTGATTGAGCAAATCGAGCCCAATTATGCCGTCGAATGTTGTTATATTTGGTAGTATAAAGAAATCTGCAGTTACGCCAAACATCTTAATTCTACACTTTTGTGTTACAGGACTATTGCCGTGCAAAGACTTTACTATAAATAGTGTGGAATTATATTTTTTAGCTCAGGTAATGGTTTGATGTATTTTTTCGAAGCTCCTGTGTCCACTAATAATTTAATTTTTTTCCTCGATAACCTACTCCTCGCTCAATCCACGGGGGTAGGAACTTCCCTCTAAAAAATTCAATTGCTCCTCCTCGAGATCTTCAGCTTCATCTTCGGCTTCCTGATTATAAGTTGCCTCACTAATCTTTTCTTGATTTAAGGTATTAATGCGTTGCATCTTTGGTCCAGTAACCCTATCTGAATCTGGCTGTCGTTTTCCCTGCTGTTGATTTGAACTATAACCCTGTCTACTATTACTTTGATTCTATTGTTGGTATTGGTTGGCTTTCTGTGATGGTTCCCTACGCCAATTTACATTTTGTCTTAGTCTTGAAACCGATGGGTCAACGTCCATGGGGTCACTTGTTCTTGCTTGTTAGTCCTAGTATCATTTGTTCTGTGCTGTTTATTTGAAAAATGCGGATTTTTTTGTTGCTGTTGCCTCTTTTTCTCCGAATTAGTGTTTATTCCTAGTTTATATTGGTCTTCAATAGACGTTGCGAAATTTGAAGCAAATAAGTACCTTTCCCTATTTGACTCCACCTCCTGGGCTAATGCCAGAGCGCAAGGTAGGTCTTTGGGGCGAAAGGCAATTAGTGTGTCACATAAAGGTCTTTTAAGGCCTGATATAAAAACTCTTAAAGCGTATTTTTTGCAAATTGATTCTGATACTTGACCCTCATGGGTCATTATGGTTTTATTCGTGAGGAGAGTTAATATTTTCTCAACCTCGTCGAAATATCGAAGCACTGATAGGTTACCCTGTCGTAAGGTGGATAATTGTTGTTCGATTAAATATATCGGTCGTTTGTCTGCGTACGCAAAGTCTAGTCTCGCAATTATTGCGTCGAAATTTAAAACAGTGTTGAAGGATGCCAAAATCAGACATCAGCAGAAGCTTTTATTTTATTTCTAATTATACCAACTGCTTGGTAGTGTCTAGAACTTCCCTGGTAACTTCTGAAAACTTCGTAAGTTGTATGGGCAGCTTGTCGCCAAGACACATATCTACTGATTTGACCGTCAAATTCTGGTAATGATTTTACCAGATCAAGGGGTTCGTCACACTTTACATTCGGTAATATTTTTACCGGTTGGTATATTTTTGGCGTTTGACCAGTGGTCAATGTAGTGATTTGCTCCGTTAATCTTTGGAGCTTAACCTCGAAAGTCTGTCTTTGTTGTTCAAGAGCGCTTGAGACGGCTGCTTGAACCACTGCGGCTACCTGATTTGAATCCATTTTACTGGTCACCTGTAGTTTAATAATTCTTTCTAAGAGGTTTTCTAATTCCGAGTCACTCATAGACTTGGAAATTAAAAGTGAATAGACTTGTAACCGTTCCTATAGTCGAATCAATCAATCACACTCTTTTGTTGACATGGCTAGATAATTTCAGTTATTTATTACAATTTTCTTCACAAATTCTGTTTCTAAACACAATGTTTTTGAGAAAAGACAACACTGTTTCTTTTTTATTGAACTCTGGAAAAGTTGTTTCATAAAATTTTATGATTAGCTCTTTATTTTCTAAAATAAATTCCTTTCCGTCTATTTTGAAAACTTAGTTTTAATTCAAAAGAAATTATAATGTTTTTATTTTAATAAGCACTCTACTTACAATACTCGAAACATGTTTTTTATTATAAACTGCTTTCTGATGAATCCTCGGATCCTTGGAGTCCTTGTAGGATACGTTTTTAAAGAGTGTAGCGATTCTTTATGAGTCCTTGGGTCCCTTGAAGTCATTAAAGACACTCCACCGCAAAATGCCTTGGTGATTTTTACTTTCTGGAGAATCCTTCGTATTTCCTTTACCCGGTTGGGCGCCAATTATTTTTAGGCACTAGTGCGCTTTATTCAGGCTCGATCAGAACTAAACTCTAAAACGTTCTTACTCTTAAGTCTAAGCCTAAGCCGTCCTCACTGCCGCTGCCGTCGTCACTGTCGTCGCTATGTTTTGTCAGATGCAGAGTTAGCGAATCCCACGATTACGCAGACTTGCGTGTAGTGTAAGTCGTCGCTTGTTTGCGCTATATTTGTGCTGCGCCAGCGGATCCCACGGCTACGATAGCTTGTGAGTATCGTTTGTTGTTGCTTGTCGTTGGATCATAACTCGTGCCGTTGGTCATGGACTAGGGTGGTGTTAATGTTCAGCATTGCCTGAAATGGATGTTAGGCAGACAATGCTGACTTGGTATTTTGGTGGTTTGCGTTTCGAGTTAACTTGCACAAGTGATAAAGAAACTGTCCAATTGTTTGCGTTTAATAGTTGGTAAACGTTTGCTGAACCTGTGACGTTCCTTGAGAATGATCCTTCTGATAGATCTGGGCACCAATCTTGTTTAGGGTATATTATAAGTCCGTTGGCCGGGCGTCGTCGAGATGACCATGTTTCTCCATCAACGCATGCATTATAGCCCTCTATTGGAAATTCCCCTTGAGATTAAGCCTAAGTCTCAGCAAAGCACAGAATATCAGCAGAACAAATTAGTTTATCTGATCTAATATCCGCAATATGCTTGTTTAGACTCCTTACGTTTAGGTAATAAATAGCCAGGCGTTGTTATAATTTTACGGCTAAAAATCTGTAGCATCTCGTCAACGCACCTTATGTCCTCAATCTATTAAGTTGAGTTTTAATGGGATCCTGCTGTCCAAATGGGTTTGGAGGAGAAAATTTCCCGATTATACTTACATGATCCATTGGCATTTGTATCTCTGCTACATCCTACATATAAAGCTGACCTGCTAAGTCTACCCTCTAGATCAGTGTTTCCCAAAGTGGGCGATAACGCCCCCTTGTGGGCGCTGCAGGTGTCAAGGGGGGCGGTAAGAGACCCAGAAAGAAAATGGGGGCGTTGTGTAGAGGTCTGGGGGGTTATTTTTAATTTTATTTAGCTAGGAGGCCTCTTAGACAACGACTACATGAGCTCTCGACTCTCAACAACAACTTGTGAACATCAACTAATATGAATTAAAAGATTGCTCAAACTCGGTTCTATATTTCTCTCCGCGTAGTTCACATCTCTGTCCTGTTTGATTGAATATAGAAAAAATTTAAATCATGTCAATCGGTCGCTCCGTTTCATAACGAGGCATATCGACAGGATAGAATTTATAGAATACTAACTGTCAAACGTATTGCTATTGCCATTGCCAAATCTGTATGTGCGCATTTGCTATCATAATATAATCACTTGCGAAATGACGTCGGGTAGGTAGCTGATGTAACGCACGTTTTGAGCTTTTGAAATCCTTAAATCTTTTAAGTGGAAAATAAAAAAAGGATAAGAAAAAAAAAAAAGAAAAATCCTTTTTTTTACAAATGTATTTCTGGGAAAAATAAGATAATAAGAAAAGGAGAAAGATCCTTTTTTACAAATGTATTTTCTAGGAAAAATAAGAATTCATATTTTTGGACTACTATATAATAATTGTGCTTAAGCATTTCTATATAAACAATGTAATATTTATTTTATATTCATTTATGGTTTTGCGCGCAATAGATGAGCATTACATACGCCTCTTTTACACTACTCGCGAAGTTAAACGTATTTCTCAAAGCAAAACAATGTCGGAAGTAAAAAAGAAGAGACGGCAATACTGTGCGGAATATATTAAATTCGGATTCATTGTAAATCCCACAAACCCGTCCTCGCTTTTGTGTCTTCTATGTCTAAAAACATTTTCGAATGAAGCAATGAAGCCTTCAAGACTGCAAGATCATTTGAATAAAATGCATCCAGATAAGAGAGACAAGAATGTAGCATATTTTCAAGACCTAGAGAAGAAGCATGATAGCCAGCCAAGTATAGCAAAACTATTTTCGGCGGCTGCTAAGCAAGATGACGACGGACTTCGAGCTTCGTACAATATCTCTTTGTTAATTGCTCAAAAAGGCAAACCACATAACATCGGAGAAAACATTGAAGAATCATTTTACGATCACCTGAGGTCAAGTCAATTTTCAATTCAGCTGGATGAGTCCACTTTACCAACTAATGAAGCATTGTTGTTGTCTTACGTGAGTTTTATTAAAGATGAGAAAATATGTGAAGAACTATTATTTGATAGAAATTTAGAGACCGATACAAAAGCCGAAACCATATTCAATATATTGGAAAAGTTTTGCGATGAGAAAAAAATTCCTTTGAAAAATATTATTTCAGTTGATACGGATGGCGCTCCGGCTATGACAGAGTGCTATAAAGGCTTCATTGCGTACTTAAAAAATAAAATTCCAGATGTCCTAGTGTACATTGCGTTATTCATAGACAACATTTAGTTGCTAGAAACTTAAGTGAAAAACTATTTCAATCACTGCAATATGTCATCAAAGCAGTCAATAAAATCCGCAACTCGCTTTGAATGATAGATTATTTTATCAGCTTTGTGTTACTAATGGCGAGGATTTCAATCGTTTGTTGTTTCAGACTGAAGTTCGTTGGCTATCAAGAGGCAATTGTCTGACTCAATTCTACAACCGTTTGACTCTGTTATATAGTTCTTGGAAACCAAAGATACAGAATTTCAAGACAAGCTCATAACATCAAAGAATGATATATCTTACATGACAGACCTGTATAAATTAATCAACGACATGAATCTCCAACTGCAAATTTAATTAGAACAAAAAACGTCGTTGCTGCTTTCGCAGCCAAACTGCTTCTACACAAAAAGAATCTGGGCAGACGTGAGTTTCATAATTTTCCGAATTTATCAGTATCATGCAGTAACGACGAATTGTTTGCCTACTGCCGACATTTGGAAAACCTCCACATTGACTTCACCGAACGATACCAGGACATTTTGAACTTGGAAATACCAGAGTGGTTGTTGGATCCGTTTTCAAATGTCAATACAGCAATGTCACCTCAGCTGGAAGAAGAACTTATAGAATTGACAACGAACGAGGAAATAAAAATCAGGTTCAAAAATGGTTACCAAGAAGTTTGGCTACAAAAACCGATCTCGCAATTGTACACTGGATTGTGGTCAATCGTTCAACGATCTTGACAGCATTCCCACTGTCATATTTGTGTGAACGTGGATTTAGTGCAGTGACAACACTGCTTACTAAAAAGAGAAATCGTTTGCTTGTTACCGAACATGGCGACTTGCGACTGTTCTTGAGTAAATTGGAACCTGATATTAACAAACTTATTAAACAGCATCAGATTCATCCTTCTCATTAGTTTTTATATAAGCATCGATTATTTTAGTTTTATTTTTAATAAAATATTCTCTGTTTTAATACTATAATGTTGTGTTTCAATAATCATTCTTATTGGCAGGTGGAGCCCGTAAGAGTTAACTTGAGACCTAAGCGCCGTTGTATGTTACCTACTGCGCTTAGGTTTCAAGTTGCTGGTTATAGTAAAAGTTTCGTTTAGAATTCTCCGTTAATATACATATATAGGTCACAATAATTAATTTGAAGTTATAGTGGTTTTTAAATAGGTGAAAAAATGGGGGCGCTAAAAAAATATTTATTCTCAAAGTGGGCGGTAGACAAAATAAGTTTGGGAACCACTGCTCTAGATGAACCATAATCTTGGCTTTTATGTATCGTGATGGCTTTAGCTGGAATGACAGGGAACTGTCTACGTTCTATAGTTATTTGACCATTGATTGGTGTCGACTGTGCGGCTGCTTGGAACGTGCAAAGTTTCCAACTCTTGATTCTGCGAATTTTATTCATAGTCGCACCACTGTGATTTCAGGTCCAAACAATTCGGTATCCACCTGCATTAGTTCCCCTGTAGCACCATTTACTACTCCATCACTCGTGCTTATGTTGACTGTTACCATATATTTAATCGATATTTTGCGCCGTAATGTATGAGGCATTCCCTATGTTTCTGATGGCTTGAAACCCTTCACAGCTTCTAATATCTTTGCTCTGCTGCTTGACTTAATTGTATCCTCCGCTGTCGAAATGAACTCGTCGGTCATCGTTTTCGCCAGTTTTGTTGTATTGAAATTATTTGCTCCAGCATTTGAATAAAAGGGATGGATGATTTCGTTGGGTATCTCATTAGAGGTCTTTTACCTGCTGAAATTTCTCAAGCGTTTTTGAGAATTAAAATTTTTTGGGATGCGTGTTTATTTGATATTTTTAAATAGTTCACTTCACAGAAATCAACCAATTGCCTGTACCTCGAATATTTAACTTTTCCGAAAATTTCGACGGCGAAATAGCGAGAAAAAACAGAAACGCGCGCTAATTCGATTGCGGTCTAATTACCATTAAATTCGTCCATGGGCAGTAATGCGAGCTTATGAATGGGGCGCTTAATGGTGCCCGCATTGGTTGCCACGTCTGCCACTCGTACTTTGCCGTCTTGTCCTTCTACGGTTGCGATGACTCGTCCTAGCACCCACTGCTGCAGAGGTGCGTTGTCTTCGTGAACGAGAACGTGATCGCCTCGCTGCAAATTGCGATTGGAGTGCAGCCATTTGTTGCGCTCCAGAAGGCTCGTTAAATATATTTTGGACCACTGTTGCCAAAACTGTTGCTTGAGACAGCAAACAAGTTGCCATCTCTCGCAGCAAATAATTGGGCTTGTGCTGGTGCTAGTGCTCGCAGAGGACAACCGATTAAAAGGTGTGCTGGAGTTAGTGCTTCTTCGTTGTTGGGGTCCTGTCCCAACGGTGCTAGAGGACGCGAATTCAAAATGACTTCCACTTCGGCCAGTGGACATATATATCAGAGTACTCATCCAAAAACGGGTTGAGTTCATGCAAGTTTGCGGGTAGCGTCGTGCCTGTAGTCAGTTTTTGGATTTCACTCGCAAAATCAAAATGAAGAATCACCTGGACAATTTTTAAAAAACTTAAGTTTAATTCGTCAGCAGTCATAGCTTTTCCCACAGTAGGCATTTTTGGTCGTCTGATCCATCGTACTAAAAATGCGACCATACGAAGCAACTATTGATGATAAGAGAATTTTTAAATCAGTTCCATTATAGTGTTATCTTTTAGATTTGCAGAAAATATGACAACGTTTTCTTTTTCTTTAAGGCTTCATTTTCTGGAGAGAGTTGGAAGCAATTATTCAATTCGTCCACGTTACAACCCCGGGACACTTGATCAGTAGGATTTTGTTTGGTTGGCACATGTCATGTAATGAAGATGGATGCGTTTTTACCCAATGCAATACGATTTCAGGTCTGTCCAAAATGTAATTTCCTCGAATCGTAGACTCAACATTGGGGAAACTCGTGACCATAATTTGGCAATAAGATGTGCTGCCGAGAGCTCGAGATGCGGAAGAGACTTGGTCTTCAGCGGAGCCACTCTAATTTAGGGTGGTTCGGAAACCACTTCGTTAAGGTGAATCCTGCCGAGTTTAATATTTTAATTACTTCATTTCTTAAAAGATCTTGAGACTCAAAGTTTTCAGATCCTGTCAAATAGTCATCGACATAAAAGTCTCTTCTAATGGCCAATGAACCTAGTGGGTATTTAGTTGTATTAGCATCGCTGAGCATTTGTAAACACCGTGTTGCGAGAAATGGTGCAGGCGCAGTGCTGTAAGTGACGCTGCTAAGTCGAAAAATTTTAATATATTCTGAGGGATGCTCTCTCCACACAATAAGCTGACAATTTCTGTCTTCTTCGTGCACCATTATTTCGCGGTACATTTTAGTAATGTCTGCCATTAAAGCGTACTTTTGTAAACGAAAACAAGTAAGGAAGGGCTAAGTTCGGGTGTCACCGAACATTTTATACTCTCGCATGATAAAGTGATAATCGAGATTTCATTATCCGTCATTTACATATTTTTCAAATACCGTATTTTTGTAAAGTTTTATTCCGCTATCATCATTGGTTCCTAATGTATATACTCGTATTATACAGAAAAGGCATCAGATGGAATTCAAAATAGCGTTATATTGATTAAAGCGTGGTTGTGAACCGATTTCACCCATATTTCGTACATGTCATCAGGGTGTTAAGAAAATATTATATACCGAATTTCATTGAAATCGGTCTAGTAGTTCCTGAGATATGGTTTTTGGTCCATAAGTGGGCGAGGCCACGCCCATTTTCAATTTTTAAAAAAAGCCTGGTGCAGCTTCCTAGTCGGTTAACGCACTTTTAGTGATTTTGAACATAACCTTTGTATGGGTGGTGGGCGTGGTTATTATCCGATTTCTTCCATTTTTGAACTGTATATGGAAATACCTGCAGGAAACCACTTTGTAGAGTTTAGTTGACATAGCTATAGTAGTTTTCGAGATATGTACAAAAAACTTAGTAGGGGGCGGGGCCACACCCACTTTTCCAAAAAATTACGTCCAAATATGCCCCTCCCTAATGTGATCCTTTGTGACAAAATTCACCTTAATATCTTTATTAATGGCTTAGTTATGACACTTTATAGGTTTTCGGTTTTCGCCATTTTGTGGGCGTGGCAGTGGGCCGATTTTGCCCATCTTCGAACTTAACTTATGGAGCCAAAGAATACGTGTACCAAGTTTCATCATGATATCTCAATTTTTACTCAAGTTACAGCTTGCACGGACGGACGGACAGACGGACGGACGGACAGACAGACATCCGGATTTCGACTCTACTCGTCACCCTGATCACTTTGGTATATATAACCCTATATCTGACTCTTTTAGTTTTAGGGCTTACAAACAAACGTTATGTGAACAAAACTATAATAGTCTCCTTAGCAACATTGTTGCGAGAGTATAACGAGTTGAGTACAATTCTTTTTGGATGGTTGGGCCTACCATTAAAAGTTCATGCAATGAAATTTAAGATGAAGTCAGGTGAAGATTTTTGAACCACCGAATTTATTGACGTTAAGTCATCTTCAGATATGCATAATGTGCTAGTTGCAGAAGGAGGAGGACTTAGATTGCTAGCATATTTGCCAGACACAACCCACCCTAAAAGGGTTTTCTGTAGCGTTGGTTGATTAGAGGCCTTTTAATTTGGCCAACGGCTAACAGATCGAAAAAGGTTTCTGCACCCAATAAGATATCAATCTTTTTTGATTTATGGAATTCTGGACCCGCCAATTTAATACTGTACGGAATTTTCCATCCATTAACGTTTATGTTATGGTCTGGATGATTAGCCGAAATGCAACGTATTATCCAGAATTCCACCGAAAATTCGTAGTTATTTACCCGCGACTTAACAAACGCGCTTAATTTTGTCCCCACTTTCGTATTGGAATTTCCAATTCCTACTATGTTTAGCGTTTTGTATTGGCGACGAATCCGCAAATTTTGTGCCAAGTCCTCCGTCATAAAGTTGACTTGGGAGCCTGAGTCCAACAACGCTCTCGCAGGCAGGTATTCGCCATAACTGGTCCTCACTTTAATAACAGCTGTCGCCAACATTACCCGATCGGGCATACTGGCTGAATGCTTGGCATGTGTGGTTGATGGTTGCGGATGAGATGCAGCGGGGAAGGAAACCGGGTACTGGTGCAACAATGTGTGATGCGATCGAGTGCATACACGACATCGATCCGCTCTGCACTTGGATACAGTATGCCCCTTACGCAAGCAATTTATGCATAAGGGCACCGATTTCACAAACTCAAACCTCTGTTGTACTGGAAGCGCTTGAAAGTGGGGCAGGCAGTTAAAAGGTGTTCCTTTGACTTGCAGCAACTAAAACTGATTTTGTCTTGTCCATGTGTGGCTGCTTCATGTGGTTCATTCTGGTTGTGGCTCTGAGTTTCGTCCTCGAACTAGATGCTCCTTCTGCTGCTAACTGCTGGAATCTCCTATTTAAAGTTGCTTCGCAATCCTTCCATAATGATAAGTGGTCTTGGTCAAGTTGCTCCTCCCACTTGGATCGGGTGGCAGTGTCCACCTTTGTCATCATTAAATGTATTATAATGGCGTTTGATATTTTCTTCTCATCGCCCAGAGATAGCATAGATTATAATATCGTAGTTTTAGGTGCTTCCGACTAGGACATATAGCACACAAATGTTGCAGCCCCTCTGATAGGTCTTTCCTTTGTACAAGTTAAGAATGCTTGCACAAACCCGCTAACCTGTGAACACTTATTTGATCGTACTTTTTGTTTAAGCTCAACTTCATTACACAACACTCTTTTTGTATTAGTTGAACTAAGTTTGAGTGATTTCGTCATTGGACATGCGCACTAAGCAACTTGCTCTCGCGCTTGATTTAAGTCGTGACAACAGCACTTTCAGATTACAACAAATACATGAGACGAATAACGATTGTTGCATTGTCTAGCGGAAAGCGTTGGTGAAACTTCTTCGAGCTTGGTTTGGTTGAGCGAAGAACTTTTGTAAAGAGGCAGAATAAAGATTAACGTGGACAACGAAAGTTGAGTTTTATTGAATTATTTTAAGTGGCGCCCAACGTGGGGCCTGTCGAGAAAATTCTATTCGCAACTTGTTTTGAACGGTCGATTTGATCAATTCTACAAGTATTATTCCTATAAGGAAGGACGAATCAACCGGCAGGTTACACAAAAACCAATATAAATTCCAAACGAAGTGGGAAAGTTGCAGCGTTGTTGAACTTTTTTCATCTTCACGTGGCTGGACACTTTTTCTTGCATCGTGGGAATTCTACATTCGAGTCTTTACTCTTCATTTTAAGCTTGGCAAACCAGAAATAAAAATTTGTTGAAATTATGTAAGTAATGATCGAAATTGATAATTGTTCAATAGTGAAAAATTAAAAAAAATTAAAAAAATATATAAAATTTGATATTGACGTCAAATAAATTAAAACTGTATGTATGTCAGTGCCTTTTTTAAGTGTTGTTGGATCATAGTGAGTTACGTAACATAGACGTGTTGAAAAGTTAATTGATTAATTGAAATTTTCGTAATACAAGTTGGTTCCATAATTTTTTCCATCGTTAAAAACTGCAAGATTGCGAACTCTATATGAGAAGAGGAAAATTGAAATATAGATTTCAAACACCCGTTTTGCGAGCTGTGAAAGCTTAGTAAGATTTTATTCCAAATAGCGTATTTAACACGCACTAAGAAAGGCAATCTCAAGTCAAAATTTTCTCAACATATCTAAGTTATTCCAAGTAAGCAGGATGTACTTATAAATTTATCTGCAGCTTTGAGAATATAAGAGGATTAAAACTTTTAGTTAATAAATTTATAGCATTTTCTATTGTTCATTTGTTTAATGTTATATAGCGGTAATTTCTCTTTGTATCAAAATTCAAAATGGAGGTCACACGAGAACAGGTTTTAGAAATCGTAGTAGGTGCAACCGAACGCACCAAACGGGAACTATCGGCACAAATTAGCGAACTTACCTTAGCTTTAAATCGTCTTCAACTACCACATGTTGAGCCCTACGAACCGGTCTCTGTTAACCCTTCAATAGCCTCTAAAAATTCTAGTCTCGACTTAATAAAATCTTTACCGGAATTTAGTGGCGATGCCTCATCTTATCCTGCTTGGCGCTCTTCGGCCAACTTCGCTATTAATTACTATCCCGAAGGTTCAGAAAGGTATTACGTTGCAATGGGTATTTTTAGAAATAAAATTACAGGTGCAGCAAACTCGACGTTATCATCTTTAAATACCGTACTAAATTTTAAAGCAATAATTGCTAGGTTAGACCAAACATACGCAGACAAGAGACCCGTTCATGTTCTAGAATCGGAATTAAGCATTCTAAGGCAAGGAAACCTGACAATAACAGACTATTACGACGCAGTGGACAAACACTTGACGCTTATCATAAATAAGCAAATAATGGCGAACAACGGTAATACTGAAGTTATAAAAGCTTTTAATGATCGTGCAAGAGAAAATGCCCTTCGTGTTTTTATATCGGGCCTTCGCCGTCCTCTATGCGATATCCTTTTCTCCTCAGCACCAAAGGATTTGCCTACAGCATTGGCCGTAGCGCAGGAGCCTGAGATGAACCACAAACGCTATGATTTCGCTCAAACATTTGCGATGGGTAATTCATTAAAGCCAAATAAGGCAAGAACAACTATGCCACAGTATAATTTTCCGCAAGAAAACCAACAAAATCGTTCAATTAATTATAATAATAGATCAGTCCCAATGGATGTCGATGCTGGCACGTCTATGTATCGAAATCGTAATCCTAATCAAAATAACGCAATCGTCTCTCAACAACCCAATCAAGCCATAGTATTTAAACGTCCTCGTGAGCAATCTGGTTATTTTCAAAAACCTTACCCGAAGACTCAACGTGTAAATTTTATGCCAGTATAAATTGGCACAGTTTCTGATGAATCTGAAAACGATGAACATTGTTACGATTATTATGCTTCTCATTTTTACACCGACAGCAACTACGGCGATGGGCCCAACCATATAAGCGATTGTAAAGTTAATTCAGAGATTAACTTTTTAAACTGAAGTCGCAACTACCATTTATCACTAAAACAACAGCAGATGGTCAGGAGCTTAAACTATTAATTGATACGGGTACCTCGAAAAATTTTATAAAAAATCTTCCATTTCTTGACGGAATTAAACAAATGGATACACCTTTTACATTGAAATCACTAAACGGGATTAATTTCATAAACAGAAAATGCCTGATCAATGTCCTTAACCACACCTCAACCTTTTACTTACTTAATAATCTTAAAACGTTTGATGGTATAATCGGTTACGACTTCCTTAAAGAAATTGGGGCGAAAATTGACATCGATGCTGGATATCTGCATTATCAGAATAGTTACGTAAAACTTCAGTATCTTTGCTGCAATCAAATTAACTTGATTACAATTAACGAAGATTCTGTTCCTGATAATATTCGATCTGAATTCCACCAATTGATTAATAATAATACGAATGCGTTTGCACATCCAGACCGTGCCCTTCCATACAACACGAACGTGGAGGCTACAATAAGTACTACCACGG
This sequence comes from Bactrocera tryoni, assembly GCF_016617805.1. NCBI lineage: Eukaryota > Metazoa > Arthropoda > Insecta > Diptera > Tephritidae > Bactrocera > Bactrocera tryoni. The sequence goes on from NW_024395977.1 coordinate 16,603,682, forward strand.
ATGACCCAATTTTTAGCAAAAGTTACCCGTATCCAATGTCAGCAACAGAGTTCATAAATTCAGAAATTAAGTCACTCCTAAAGGACGGTATAATACGCAAGTCGTCATCACCTTATAATTCCCCTGTCCATGTAGTAACCAAAAAAGGCCTTGATGAAAATGGCAAGCAAAAGTTACGGCTGGTGATCGATTTTAGAAAAATCAACGAAAATACTACCTCTGATCGATATCCCATACCTGACACTTCCGTTATTTTGTCTAACTTAGGAAAGTCCAAGTATTTTACTACTCTAGATTTAAAATCAGGATTTCACCAAATTAATTAACGTGAAAGGGATAGACCGAAAACGGCGTTCAATATAAACAATGGGAAGTACGAATTTTGTCGCTTGCCATTTGGTTTGAAAAATGCTCCAAGCATTTTTCAACGAGCGATCGATGATATTCTTCGCGAAGAAATCGGTAAAATATGTCATGTATATATCGACGACATAATTATTTTTTCGCCTGATGAGTATTCACATCTGAAAGACTTAAATATAGTTTTAACCAAGTTAGAAAATTCTGGAATGAGAGTTTCACCAGAGAAATCCAAATTTTTTCATACAGAAGTCGAGTTCCTGGGATTTTTGGTCTCCCAAGATGGTATAAAAACTTGCCCAAACAAAATCCATGACATTAAGAATTACAAAGTTCCAGAAAACCTACGGTCCTTGCGATCCTTTCTCGGTCTTGCAGGTTATTACCGAAGATTCGTTAAGGATTATGCCGCCATTGTCAAACCTTTGACAAAATATTTGAGAGGAGAGAATGGGCACGTCGGAGCTAGCAAGTCCAAAAATATCAAAATAAAACTGGACCCAGACGCCATGTCTGCTTTTCAAAAAATTAAGAAAATATTAGCTTCAGAAGATGTTTTGCTTCAATACCCGGATTTTAATCGACCCTTCGAGCTAACCACCGATGCATCTTCAAATGCACTGGGAGCTGTATTATCACAAAACAATAGGCCTATAACGATGATTTCCCGCACACTTTCCTCAACGCAGCAGAATTATGCGACAAACGAACGTGAACTACTGGCTATAGTTTGGGCTCTAAAAACTGTTCGCCATTACCTTTATGGGGTTAAAAATATCCAGATTTTTACAGATCATCAGCCACTAATATTCTCGATGTCGGACAAAAATCCGAATACCCAAATGAAGAGGTGGCGTGCCTTTATCGAAGAGTTTTCGCCGACATTTCACTATAAGCCGGGAAGTGAGAACAAGGTCGCAGATGCGCTCTCCCGACAGTTCATCAATAATTTGAGCGAATCAATGGGCACAGCTCATAGTGAGGAATCATTAAGCAGAGTTATAAAGACAATAAAATACCCAATAAATCAATTTAAGAACCAGCTTATACTTACAAAATCATCATGTTTAAAAAAATGTACAAAGATTTTATTTCAGAAGTATATCCGTCATACGATTTCCTTTGATTCGCTTGAAAATCTACTCGAATGTTTAAAGACAGCCGTAAACCCAAATATTACGAACGTGACTTATCAACATTAGCAGAAATACAAAACGGTTTGATTTTATTTTTTCCCGGTATAAAATTTCTACATACAGAAGCATTTGTATTAGACTTAATTAACAAAACTGACCAGCTCGAAACAGTTGCTACGGAGCATAACCGCGCGCACCGTTGCTTGCAAGAAAATTTTAAGCAAATTTTTCGTGAATATTTTTTCCCATGTATTAAAAAGTTATTAAAATCCCTAATTGCCAACTGTAAGATATGCCTTGAAAATAAATACCAGCGTAAACCGGTCAATCTCGAAATAGGAAAAACGCTTATTCCAAATATGCATGGCGAGATCCTTCACGTAGACATTTTCCTCACAGACAGACAACATTTCCTGACTTGCATAGACAAATTCTCTAAATATGCCATTGTTAAACCCATATCTTCACGTTCTACAATTGATATTAAAGAAGCGCTTCTCGAAATATTATTAATATTTAATAACACGCAAAATTTTGTTTCGGACAATGAAAAGGCCTTTCATTCGATGACAATTAAAACCTTGCTTCGAGACAACTTTTCGATTGAACAATTTTTTATTCCAACATTACATAGTCAGAGTAATGGGCAGGTTGAGAGGTTCCATTCAACTTTAATGGAAATAGCTCGCTGCATTAAAGAACAACAACAGCAAAGCGAGACCATTGATCTTGTTCTATTAGCTACTCATAAATACAACAACAGCATTCACTCTTCAACAAATGCTAAACCTATCGACATTTTTCAAAAAGTATTAAATAGGCTTAATAACAATAAAAAAAGAGAACTTATGAACCTGGAGAGAAGGTGTTTTTGAGAAGGAACAGGCGTCAAGGAAATAAATTTAATAAGATATTTGTCGAAAAAGTTGTTGAAGAAGATCTAGGCACCACGGTTTTGATCGATGGAAAAAAAATCCATAAAAGTAACTTGCGATAAATGTTGAACTTTCCCCACAAATTTTGAAAGTTACGTTACTGCAAAAGCACATAACATTGGCAAACTTTTTAAAATTATTCAGAGATTAAAGCACATCATTATCAATTTTGATTATTTACAATATAGGAAATTTATATAAGAAATCAGTTAAAATATGTACATATGTTTCGTAAACTAAGTTTGAGTTCAATTATGTTTGTTACGCTATTATGTTATTGTTACATTCAACTTTAAACTACAAATGCGTTACTTTTGTTGATATTGAAGCTTTTCACCCTCCGCACCAACAGAGACCACGGCCACCACGTATTAAAGCAGCGTCCTATATATTGCGATACGCATTTACATTAGCAACAAATTAGAAATTTCAAACAACAATTTTTAATATAATTATTCGAACTCCCAAGCCAACATTTACATTGGATATCCGCAACGGGGACGTTTCGAATTTGAGAAGGAAGGCAGTTAAGAATGCTTGCACAAACTCGCTAACCTGTGAACACTTATTTGATCGTACTTTTTGTTTAAGCTCAACTTCATTACACAACACTCTTTTTGTATTAGTTGAACTAAGTTTGAGTGATTTCGTCATTGGACATGCGCACTAAGCAACTTGCTCTCGCGCTTGATTTAAGTTGTGACAACAGCACTTTCAGATTACAACAAATACATGAGACGAATAACGATTGTTGTATTGTCTAGCGCAAAGCGTTGGTGAAACTTCTTCGAGCTGCGTTTGGTTGAGCGAAGAACTTTTGTAAAGAGGCAGAATAAAGACTAACGTGGACAACGAAAGTTGAGTTTTATTGAATTATTTTAAGTTACACGTTGCGGAACCCCAGGTCACGTGGCAAAGACATGCATAAATTCCCCAAGTTGTATGATCTGTAAAGGGGAGCACTCCGTTCCAAGTACGGTATGTCCTAAATACGCAGATATGCTGAAGTCAACGAAAAAATGAAGATATTGCAATTAAATCTCAACCATTGCGCTGCAGCACAAGACCTTCTAAAACAGACGGTGCTGGAAGAAAACATAGATGTCGCCCTATTAAGCGAACAATGTTCTCAACGTTCGGAAAGCACTTGGAGTAAAGATATAAATGGCAAAGCGGCAATATGGACCTGCAAAGGTCAAGCCTTCACATCCCGTTCCAACGAAACCCATAACGGCTTTACATGGGCGAATATAGAAGGAATATATTTTGTAAGCTGCTATGCTCGTCCAAACGCAACAATTAGCTAATTTGAAGATTTTCTCCTGGAGTTATCTCTAGAAATCAGAAGCAAATCGCCTATAATAATAGCGGGAGATTTTAACGCATGGTCTACTGCTTGGGGTAGCAGAATTACTAATCATCGTGGTCGCCTCATTCTAGAATTTTTGAGCCAAACAAACCTCACGATTTTAAACAGTGGCACAAAAAATGCCTTTCAAAAGGGAAATAAAGGTTCAATAATAGACTTAATGTTTGCTAACGACGTGCTTAGCAGGCATACTAACTGGAAGGTGTCAGATATGTACACAAATAGTGACTATATGGCTATAATTGCTGAAGTTTCGTTCTCCCAAGAAACCGTTTCTTGGGAGAACGAAACACTGTCCGAGAAATACCTCCCGAAACGAAGCTGGCGGCAAAAGGAATTTGATACCGACGTTTTTGAGAGTGTCTGGAGTACGGCAAATGCATCAGGCGAAAACGCAGCCCACTAAGTAGCCGCTGTGCGGAAGGAACTAGTTGCAGCATGCGATGCAACTATGCGCAGGACGAGATACTATAACAATCGAAAGCCGGTATATTGGTGGAACGACGAAATTGCCAAGCTGAGGAAACTTTGTCACTCAGCTAGACGCCGCCTACAGCGTAACCAGGAGGTGACAACGAAATCAGCCTCAGAGGAGCATTTAAATGCCAAAAAAAGCTCCAGAAATCAGCCATTATCCGTAGTAAGAGATCCTGTTTCGAAAAGCTCTGTGAAGAGGCGAACATAGACCCCTGGGGAACGGCATACAAAATCTGTATGTCGAAATTCAAAAATAAGCCTCAGCAGCCCAAGAACGCATTATTTATGAACAGGGGCGAATGCAGGGGGGGGGGGGTTTTGGGGTGTTTAAAAGTTAGTAAGTAAGGTTTCTATTATTTTTTTTAGAGTTTATTTTTAATCATAATACAGGAAAAATAAAAACTCATTTATTATGACTTTCAGTTTTCGTTCCATGAGCAAACTGTTGTGAAATAAATTTAAATTAAAAAGAAATTATGCTTAACGACTTAAGCAACAGCGGCTTGGCACCATGTACGCATATGTATCGGGTGATTTTTTAAGAGCTTGATAATTTTTAAAAAAAAAAAACGCATAAAATTTGCAAAATCTCATCGGTTCTTTATTTGAAACGTTAGATTGGTTCATGACATTTACTTTTTGAAGATAATTTCATTTAAATGTTGACGCATGGCTGCGTCTTAGGTGGTCCATTCGGAAAGTCCAATTTTGGGCAACTTTTTCGAGCATTTCGGCCGGAATAGCCCGAATTTCTTCGGAAATGTTGTCTTCCCAAAGCTGGAATAGTTGCTGGCTTATTTCATAGACTTTAGACTTGACGTAGCCCCACAAAAAATAGTCACAAAGGCGTTAAATCGCATGATCTTGGTGGCCAACTTACGGGTCCATTTCTTGAGATGAATTGTTCTCCGAAGTTTTCCCTCAAAATGGCCATAGAATCGCGAGCTGTGTGGCATGTAGCGCCATCTTGTTGAAACCACATGTCAACCAAGTTCAGTTCTTCCATTTTTGGCAACAAAAGTTTGTTAGCATCGAACGATAGCGATCGCCATTCACCGTAACGTTGCGTCCAACAGCATCTTTGAAAAAATACGGTCCAATGATTCCACCAGCGTACAAACCACACCAAACAGTGCATTTTTCGGGATGCATGGGCAGTTCTTGAACGGCTTCTGGTTGCTCTTCACCCCACATGCGGCAATTTTGCTTATTTACGTAGCCATTCAACCAGAAATGAGCCTCATCGCTGAACAAAATTTGTCGATAAAAAAGTGGATTTTCTGCCAACTTTTCTAGGGCCCATTCACTGAAAATTCGACGTTGTGGCAGATCGTTCGGCTTCAGTTCTTGCACGAGCTGTATTTTATACGGTTTTACACCAAGATCTTTGCGTAAAATCTTCCATGTGGTCGAATAACACAAACCCAATTGCTGCGAACGGCGACGAATCGACATTTCACGGTCTTCAGCCACACTCTCAGAAACAGACGCAATATTCTCTTCTGTACGCACTGTACGCATTCGTGTGGTTGGTTTAATGTCCAATAAAGTAAACTGAGTGCGAAACTTGGTCACAATCGCATTAATTGTTTGCTCACTTGGTCGATTATGTAGACCATAAATCGGACGTAAAGCGCGAAACACATTTCGAACCGAGAACACTGATTTTGGTAATAAAATTCAATGATTTGCAAGCGTTGCTCGTTAGTAAGTCTATTCATGATGAAATGTCAAAGCATACTGAGCATCTTTCTCTTTGACACCATGTCTGAAATCCCACGTGATCTGTCAAATACTAATGCATGAAAATCCTAACCTCAAAAAAATCACCCGATATATACGAAAGAATTTTTAATCTTTTTTATCGTTTATTGCAACGTTTTGCTTTTTATAATTTGTTGTTTTGTCACTAAACCGTGAACACCGAAAATCCGAAAACCGAAAGGGTACCTTTGGCAATTTTTACAAGAACTTTGTGCACTTATTGATACACTTTGTATGTTACTTTTTAATTAAATTTTTTATTCACGCATTTGTTCCTGCTGGGGCACCATGAAATTTCTCAAGCGTTTTTGAGAATTAAAGTTTTTTGGGATTCGTGTTTATTTGATATTTTTAAATAGTTCACTTCACAGAAATCAACTGTACTTCGAATATTTAACTTTTCCGAAAATTGCGACGGCGAAATAGCGAGAAAAAAGAGAAACGCGCGCAAATTCGATTGCGGTCTTATTACCATTAAATTCTTTATTCTAGCTCATATTTCACTTATCCTAAAACTTAACCCTCTAACAGGCAAAACTAAAATCGTGGATAGAAAAGATTGAGAATTTTTTCCTAAGGTAATTAGGCTCCATAAACCTCAAAAATATCATCATATTATTTGTTTTCATTTTTTTGTGCTCGCAAGTGAGAATAATCTGAAGCCCGCCTCAGGGCAGCCTTACCAGATTAGGTCAAAATAAAGAAATAGTTGTGGTTTCAATTAAAACTTCATTTTATTTCAAAAGAAAAGAAAATAAGAAAAACAAAAGAAGATTTTCAATAACTAGGGGAATTCAAATAACAAAGTTTATTAGTTTTTGTGATGACAGTTTTTCGTAGTTGAGCAGCATAAATTAATTTACATTTGTAACAAAACCACTGCGTTTCTGAACTTAATATCGATTCGCTCGTATCGTGCCCAAGCTGTAGATGCCCGTTGCGGAAAATACATGTACCAATTTTACGACTATCACAGACAATATCTGATTTTACTCATCACTTTCTCCACTTCGACAATTTCTATACATCGTTACCTTTAGATGCCCGTTGTGGAAAATTGGTACATGCTAGTGACGTTGTACGACTATCACAAACAATATCTGATTTTACTCACTCCACTTCGACAATTTCTATACATCGTTACCTTTAGATACCCGTTGCGGAAAAATGAAACATGTATTTCAAACTTATGTACAACGTACAACGTCACTTGCGGTACTTCCAAGATCCGGCTGTCCTGGTAAAATGATGTTATCGCAAGCGCAGTTATAGACTTCGAAGCGATTCGCAAATCCAGAGGAGTCACACAAGATGAACAATTTTATTCCCCACTTGTGGGACTTATTTGGCATAATAGTATACTGTCGAAAAAGAGGTTTAAGTTTTGTGCTACACATTTGCTCATCGACTCAAAGACGAGTAGTCAATTTTCGTATACGAAACAATGGATCATCATGGTTTACCTTTTTCAATCCTCTCGCTTTCATCTCTAAAAGGCAAATATCTTTTAATCGCCAAAAACTGTTTCACAGCCATTGTTTCTTGAATTGCAGTGAAAGCATTTTTAAACGGACATATAAATGACGAAACATACAAGAGTACTCGTATTTGAAATCTCCTTCAGTATCGATCTTAAACTGGCTGTTGATATTTTCAGAATAAGCTGCCCGATTTGTTTCTTCCACAATCAATAGAACTAGTTGTTTTCTAGAAAAATAGTAGAATATTTCCATCTGTGTGTCCACCTTTGTTATACGTGGCGGTGAGCGTGAGTTGCACCGGAAAGCCACTTCATTCACATGCAAACGCATATTTTTGTTTCGCCAAATAATGGTTAAAAAATCATTTGCATTTTTATATTTTCAATTTCTATAAAAGCGCAAACTTTGAATGAAAAACATATACATATGTACCTGAACCTGTAAAACCACCAGAATGACTAAGGAACTATTAGTTTCCAGGGTTGATAATGGAGAATTTGGTATTTGTTTTGCTTTCAAATGTATTGCTGTCAATGACCTTGCTGCGGTAGAAAAAGATGCTTCAGGTATTTCAGTAATACCTGATAATCTTACAGGTATATCATCCATTGAATTTATATTCAAAGACATATCGGTGATTTGTATAAAAAATCAGTTGCTTGATTAATTTTCCGAATACACGTAACAAAGCATGTTCATTTTCCGGAGATATTTCATCAGGCATATAATCGCGGTCGTCCAATTGATCGTCACTGTTAAAATCACTATCATCCTCGTCTATTTCAACTGATTCTTCGTGTATGTGTTCTTAAAACTAGAAATACTTTCTATTTTTTAATAAAAAAAATATAAACTTAAAATAAATTAACTTACATAATCAATAAAAAATTATTCCGTATGAATATTTCGATAAAACCCCTTATATTTTAATTTTGAAAATTTTAAAATCGAAGCTGTAATTAATTGACCTGTAACACTGAATTTCTGCATTCAACTGACGATAACAACAAAACGAAACGTCACAATACATTTGTTGATACTAAGAAAATATGAGTTGATGTATTATATAACGGTTCTTATAACAGTTGTAGACAACAAAAAAATTTCTTAGGAATTTGTGACAATTTATTAAAGGCCGCCTCAGGGCGGTCTTGCCTGTTAGAGGGTTAAGCTAACGGGATAAAACAGTTGGAATGTAAGTATAAAAAGGAGGAGAGCAATTCATTTTGTTAACTTTTAGGAATAGGTTAAAGTAAATATGTTTCATATTATTAGGTTAAGTAAATGAAAAGAAAACTTTATAATTCAAATATAATATTTCAAAAATATAACTTAATGTCTTTCGTTCTAGCTGTGGACATAAATCACTTGACGCAACGCCTGCTTTTGATTAATTAGATGCCAGCTTGTGCCATATTTCCCTCTGACATGTTGTTTAAAGCGATGGCAAATTCTTGATCTTCACGCTGACGCATTATTTCGGTGGGCTCAAAGTACCGAAATTGATCACAAAGTGGGGTTCTTGTAATAACACTGTAATGATCATTACCATTCGGCGCAAATATCCATCGATCTCTTACTGGTGGCAACTGTTTTAAGTCACCAAACACGATAATTGGAATGCCTCCAAAGTAAGCACTGCTCCTAAAACATTGCTTTAGCCTTCAATCTAAATACGCAAACATCTTTGCTCCAACCATTGAAATTTCATCAATTTATAGCCTAATATCTATGAGATTAGTATGAATAGTGTTCAATGTGTCACTATTGAGGGGCCGAAGATCGGCGGAGGACTGGTTAACGGTGAGTGAAAAAACGGAATGAAGTGTTTGACCTTCAATTCCAAATGCTGCTTTGCCAGTGGGTGCGCAGAGTAACACCTTGGCTGTTTCGGGGTTAGTTCCTGTACACTGTTAGCGCGCAATGTCAACGACTCATATTCGTTATAAACCGGGTTTTGCCCACTCCAGCACCACCTCCGACATATTCGTAAAAGATTTTCTTCTTACTAACATTGTGCATTACTTGAGAAAAATATTTTCTCTGCTTGTTGTTAAAAGATTGTACCATTGCCAGTAAATCTCCTTCTAATATTAGAGGTGGGAGTTTAATTAATCGAACCGCCTCTTCCACACTATTGTTGTTGTCGTGAAAAACATTAACATCTCCTACTTGCTCTGGAAAAGCTAGAGCTCTGAATTCGGGATCCAAAAGTTGAGAGGCAGCTCTCTCATCAGCTATTTCTTCCGCTGAAACATGCTGGTTTTCCAGAATCCGTTGAAGCTCGTTGGATAAAAATTTGTCATATTTGAACTTATTCTGCTCAATTTGCTCCTTATGTGCGTTGCAAACACTCTCGACATCATTATTTAAGAGCTCGGTCTCCTCATTTCTCCAGAGGTGAAAGATCATGGCAGTTTCTCTGAAGAAATTAGCTCTTGAATTTTCAACGCTAAAACGTTTCCAGCGCAGAATAAGTGCTTGCTTCATTTTCCTTAAAAATCCTGATCCATTTTCTAATGCCATTGGAAGTGCACCTGTCATGTCATCCTCGTCTTCTACTTCATTGTAGTCTTCATTATTAACAGAAATATTCCTACTTGTTTTGGAAAATCTGAACCATGCTGCAAAATCTGCTAAGCATAGTTCTTCCAATTGATCGGGCCTTTGAGAATAGTGCTCCAGTACACTCGGTACATATATAGTATGTCCGTAGAATTCTACTGTAAAGCATCCAATTCACGTCTCAGCTTTAGCACCCCTACTCGATTGTTTGGGTGTGATGTATTGATAAATATTCTCCATTACTACTGCTTCTTGAGCCGATATTTCCGACCCGTTTACAAATTTGTTTCCGATGTGCTGCAGTTTTCTTTTAATGGAGAAATTCCCAGCATTTATTTCCTTCATGGCTTGTCTCAGTAGTGTTGATACCCTTCTATTGGATTTATTTATATAATTAACTATATAGCTGCAGCAAACATAGGCGTCCAAAAAGAATTTAATATCCATATTTGCTCTATGCAAGTTAAGGATATTTTTATTGTAGGCATTTGGAAGCCTGTCCGAAAATTTTCTCTTAAAAAAATGTGTCGTTTTTGAAGTTAAACTTCTTATGCGAGTTCGGAAAAGGTTGCGTTAAATGTTTAACGCTTACATATTTACGCTAGCTTGTCGGCGAAGCTGTTCGAGCAGCAAGGGAAGCGGTGACAATCGGCCATCGTTTGTTAGTTTCTTTCCGCACAGCTCGGATTTTCTACCAGCAACATAATGTTGCGACGCTTTGTCGTCGTGTTAGTGCTTCGACACATTGATAGCAGAAACAGCCAAAAACGCTACTCCCTTCCTTTCTTTGCCTTTCTTAGCGAGCAAAATGTGCCAAAAGTTGAGCCCGTGGTAAAAACGCAGAAATCTGCCATCTTTGTTTGTTTTCATTTGAACAATGTTGCCATTGCTCAATTCGCATATATAGTTTTGTACACATATAACTTTTGAATTAGAGTTTTTCATAATATAAAATATTAAATCAGATAACAAACTATTAAAAATAATTTATATATTTATAAATAATAGCATTCGACTCTGATTTTGAGGTATTTTGAATATATGTATGTATGTATTTTCGGCATATGATGCCATAGCATGTATGCCCATGCAGAGAATATATGCATGCTTCTTATGATACTCCCAACAACAGCATTGTGATATTTTCATGCTTCATGTCAGCTTTAAATCAGAGGATCGCTTTTATGTGATACATATGAAAATACATATGTATGTATGTATGTATGTATGCTTTGGTGTTCTGCCCTCAGCAATTCCATATTGACATGTAAAAATAATTATGATATGAGATGATATTTTGTATGAATGTATGCATAATAATTTGGACTTGCTTATTTAATAATTTAATTTGATTTTACATAATATACTATACTATAAATATTTTTGTATTATATTTCTTACTAATAGAAATTAAATTTATCAAAACAATATATGTACCTACACATGTGAATATGTCACCAAGAAAACTTGAAACATTGTTCTACGTAAACAACAATTGTCTCAAATAGCATAAGCATGGCAAATCAATATGGCAGTCGTATTGGCGAAGACCAAATGTAGTAAATTTTACAACAAAAACGATTTCATTCATAAACGCTGGCGCATATTCCACAAGCGACCTCGCTTCATTCATAAAAACAGACGCCGTAACATCTCCCCGAGCATGCCTTTGCCAACAAGCGTCTTCTCGCGACGATGGCAAAAGCTAAAAATCATAAATTGAACAACTTTATGGTGTTTGTTCTAAGAAAAGTGAGAAAAGTGGCAACATAGCTGTTGTGGGTTTACAATATTTGTCAATTCTAAAATACTTTTCCGTGGATCGCAAAAATCAGCGTCGATATGTCTGCAAGCTCATACAAAACCATATATATTTACGCTAGCTTGTGGGCGAAGCTGTTCGAGGAGCAAGGGAAGCGGTAAAAATCGCGAGCCATTCGTTTATTTTTTTCGGCACAGCTTGGATTTGCTACCAGAAACACAATGTTGTAACGCTTTGTCGTCGCGTCAGTGCTTCGACAGACAGTTGCCCGTGACAACGTAGATGCGAAAAGATGCGTGCGGTACTTGTTATTCCCTTTGAATGTTTGAGTTGAAGTGCTATTATTTTGACTGTGTAGTTTTTAAGGTGTTTATTTAAATTCATTAACATATTATAAACTGCTAAAACCAAATACTTTTTGTATGATAACGAACTATTAGCATCAAAGAATTTATTATTTTGTTATGAGTTGAATTGGTCCAAGAGTTAAAGAGATATAAACGGAGTCAATATACATTTATGCGTGGTGCTATTATATTGACTGCAGCTGTACATACATACAAGCGATTCCTTATTTAAAGAAATATATTACAATATACTGAAATTATTAATAATAACTTATTATAAAATAAGATGAAATTACAAAATAATTTAAAAAATAATAAATAAAAGTTGTACATAAGGGAATATATTTCCTATTGAATATCAATTAAATTATTTTTCTTCAATATTCTCTGGCTGGGAGTATCATAATGATCATGTCTCTTCATATTCTTGAGTATGTGAGAGAGCTGTATTTGTATCAAAGAACTTACTTTTCTTCAATATTCCTTGATTGCGCATGCAAATTAATTTTTGTTTTGGATTTCGTGGGCAACTACGGGCAACTGCTTCGTTTTCTTTATTACGTTTTCTTAAATACAATATTTTGCTTAAGCCTAGATACAAATATTAATCTTACATTCTAGGAAGTATATCTACAATCCACTTGAGATAGACCATATGTTACAAATGGAAAGATTCATCTTACAATCTATGAATTACATCTTGGCAAAGTACAACGTTTCATATTTGTTCTTAACTACATATCCAATCCACTTATGACGGACCATATGGATCGTAAGTGTCATGTTACATATATATGACAAATAATAGATATGTTCATTTAATATGAACTGGTGGTATTAACTCCCCCACCTCTTAAATTGAAGCGTCCCGATTCAAAGATATATAAATATGTAGTATGTGAGGCTATAGACTAATTTATCAATTTGAACAGCAACATTTTGAAATCTTAATTTATATTTACAATTTATTTAAATTTGACTCTTAAATATATATTCGATACATTTTTTATTATCTTCGACTTCTAATTATTTTTTGATGGAAGTCTGTTTATACGTGACAATATTTAGACAAACAATTTATTTTTCTTGTATATTGAAGGTAAAAGATTTAAGATTTGATATTGTCTTTATGAATTATTCTGTTTCTGTTTTGTATTTTAACTGTATTTCCTAAATCTTCTAATACTGCTTGTTTTTTGTATTTTAATTTATTTCTTTCCCCATATATTTTTTTATATGTAATATCTCCTTTGTGATAACTTTTCTGAAGCCTTTTCTAGTTATGCTGCTCTAACATTTTCTCTTGTGCGTGTTGCAACACATTTTTCATATTTTCGTGAGGTTATTTAGTAAATAAAATGTTGCAAGGTTGTTTATCTGTTACAGAATGAATTGTTTTATTATACTGTTGAACTGCTCTCATAATTGATTCAAAATTGCTAATTAAGCTGTGTTCTTGCTTTAAACATCGGGAGATTTCAATCAGTGTTGAATGAACTCTTTCTATTTGGCCATTACTTGTACTGTGGCGTGGTGTACAGTAATAAATTTGTACATTTATACTTTCCATTAAAGACTTGAACTGTATCGTACTTAAGCTTGGATCATTATCAATGACCATACTTTTAACATTTGGAAATGTTTGTAACAGTTTGGAATATGAATCGATACATGTAAGAAATTTAAGCTTTTGTACGAAAAAAATATCTAATATTGGTGCTTCTCCTATTGGAATTAGTTTCGGATGTCTTTTATGTTTATTACTATTACATATGCTACAATTTTTTGCATACTGTTTAAATTGTTTTATCATTAAAGGCCAATAATATTGCTGCCTAATTTGTGCCAAATTTTCCCTATAATTTCTATGCGCTCAATTAAGTGTTTGTTCAATTATCGTTCCTTGATCTTCTTTCTTGTATGTATATATCATTAGGGAATAGTTTGGTATATAGAAATTTTATCGTGGGAAATGTCTCCTTCAAAATGTTTTTTATTGCATATAGCACTTCAGGTGTGCAAATATTCCTGTAACTACTTTTGGATTCATATTTTCTTTTAAAATACCGATTATATTTTCTGGACTGTCATATTCAATTAAAAAACGTTTATTATTAAAAGAAGAAATAGTCTCTAAGACAGTAATCCTTGCTCCATTATCGATTACTATCTGTTGCTTAAAATGATTCAAAGGTTTTTTTGTTTCATGAATTTGGTACTCATCGCTACTTTATGCGGAATGTCGGGCTTCTATTAGTAAATCACTTGAGTCACTCGACTCATATGAACTAGTTAAATTATTTAATACTTGTCTTGATAATGCGTCAGCAACTACATTTGTTGTTCCCGGTTTATAAATTATTTTTGGAGAAAACTCCTCAATAAAAGCTCGCCATCTTTTCATTTTAACATTCGGATTTTTTTCGGACATTGCAAATGCTAATGGTTGATGATTCGTATGAATTTCTAAGTTTTTTACTGCATAAAGATAATGGTGTAATGTATTTAATGCCCAAACTATGGCGAATAATTCTTTTTCGTTTATTGCGGAATTTTAGGCAGAGTTTAGTATCTTTGGGATAAATGTTATTGGTCTTCCTTCTTGGGATAAAACTGCACCTACAGCAACCTTAGATGCTTCAGTAGTTAAAATTAATTTTTTCTCAAAGTTTGGTTGAGCTAATTCAACTTGTTCTTGTAACGCTTTTCTTAAGGTTTCACAAGCAACATTTCCTTCTTGATCAATATTAATAATTGCTTTTTTGGACATATACTGCGATATTTTATCATTTTCTCCCTTTAAGTGTTTTGTTAGTGGTTTAGCTATTGTTGCATAATTTCCTATAAATTTCCCATAGTATCCCGTTAATTCTAAAAATCCTCTAAGTTGTCGTAACGTCTTGGTATATGGGTAATTTTTTATTGTTTCTACTTTTTTGGGATCAGTTTTTATAAGTTTATGGGATACAACGTATCCCAAAAATTCAACCTCGGTTTCTATAAATTTTGATTTTTCTATAGATATTTTCATATGGGCTTCTTCGAGGGTTTGTACTATATATGTATTTCAAATGAGATATATGTTCCCTTAAAGTTTTTGAATATACTATTATGTCGTCAACATATACGTGACAAAATTTTCCTATACATTCATTTAAAATATTATTCATTGCTCTCTGAAATATACTTGGATCATTTTTAAGTCCAAATGGCATCCTTAGGTATTAATTTTTTCTCTTATTTACAGAAAACGCTGTTTTTTCTATGTCGTTTTCTTCCGTCAATATCTGATTAAATCCAGACTCTAAATCTATTGTGGAAAAGTATTTTGATTCTCCCAAATTAAAAACTATCAGCTCGGGATTAGGCATTGGGTACCTGTCGGTTATTGTTTTTTCATTAATTTTTTTAAAGTCGATGGCCAGTCTTAATTTCGGACTACCATCTTCATTTATTCCTTTTTTTGGAATGACCCAAACGGGATAATTATACGGGCTTTTACTATGTCGTATAATCCTTTTTGCGAGTAAACTTTCGATTTCCTTGTTAACAAAATTATTTGCAGATATAGAATAAGGATATTGTTTGGAGCATATAGGTTTCTCATCCTCAGTTCTAATTTCTGCTTTAATATCTGTTCTAAAAGGTAAACCCATGTTCACGTTTTGATGAGCTTTATTTATTATTTTAATAACATCCTCTCTTAGCAATGTAATGTTGATATCTTTCGTTTCATTATTATTATATTTGTACGTATCAGCAAGATCATTAGAAATTTTAACATTATTTATTTTTAAAATGTTGTGAGCATTTGCTTCATTAATTTTTGTATCCTTAGTATCATTTTTGCTAGTATTATCTATGACGGGTGCCTCAAGACTCTTTTGCCCCAAGGGGTTTAGTATAATTAAATCATTGAGAAAATTTATTTTCTCCATTTTATTATCCCCATAAATCAATTTTCTATTTGGAATATCAATTGTCGCTCCGTTTTCATTTAGGAAATTAATTCCAATTAAAAGATCGCTCCCTAAATTGTTAATTTCATAAAAACGTTCCTGTATATCAAACAGATTTATATTATGAAAATGTTTTATTATGGTCGAACCATGAATGGTTCTAACCTTCTTTCTAATTACTGAAATGTTTTTATTATTATAAATTCCAGCCCGTATATATGAGCTGGTTGCCCCCGTATCTATGAGAATTCTAAAGATTTGCCCAGTTTTTTTTTTCGATTTTAATAACATACGGCAAATCGGAGTTTACCCTAAAAAATAGTTCTCACCAATATTATCAATTCATTGAATTTTTGGTTGAGGTTGTGTGCTTATTTGTGCACTTTCAATTGACCTTTTTGGTATATTTGTGGGCTGATAATTGGTCTGCCAATTATACCTGTTACTCCTAACATGTGGTTGGTTTCTTTGCACATGACTGGGTTTATTTATTACTTGGATTGATTGATCCACTTCCATAGGTTCTGGGTGATTGGAATAAATTTGGTGTGAATTATTATTCTGAAAATTCGGATATCTTCGATTAACTTGAGGCTGGTTTCGTGAACCAATTTCATGGTTGTTTTTAGTAAATTGCAAAGCAAATTGTGGTCGTATTTGATTTGAATTAAGTTCTTGTGCTTTAGCAAGATCATTTGGTAAATCGGTAGGTGTTAATGTAAATATTATTTGGTTTAGGGGGTAATTTAAGCCAGTTAAAAAGTTCTTAACGCGGTTTCTCGATTCTTGATATTTAAATGTTTTGTAATATCTGAATTGGTGCCGTGCGCCATTTTTGTTTTATTTATTAGTAATGTGAATTTCTGATTGACTTCATTATAATAATCAATTAATGATGTCGATTCTTGTCTCATAACGCTCATCTCTTGATCAATCACGTGATTGGTCGTCTGTCGGCGTAAACAAAATCTAACCTTGCAAATATTGCTTCTAAATTGAAAACTTTTCCATGATTAGTTAACATATCATTGGCGTCAGCTACAATCTTATTTCGGAGGATAGTTAATGCTCCAAAATATCTTCTACTACCTTCAATATATAGGCTCATCGAATTCTTTGCAGCTTCCCTCCAGCTGACATAAGATTTACCGAAGAATTCTGGCAAAGACTTTATTATGTCTAAATTTTCGTCACATGTTATGGAATCATTACTTCCTTGAGTTTCATACTCATTTACATATGCCGCATTTGTTAAAGTTTTAATTCTATTACTCAACTGAGCTATCTCAGTTCTCAAATTTGCGGTTTGTGTAGCGATTAATCTAGCTATATCGTCTGCAGCAAAATTATTGACTGCCATTTGCAAAATTTTAAACTTATCTTGTTCGCTTAAAAAAAATTTTATTTCTATCGCCTCTCTTCTGTAATCCTTATTTTTCGGGTTTGTTTTTTTTTATATATTAGTGAGTTTCATGAAACAGCATATATATGTAGCAATACTCACAAAAATATGGTTAAATTTCTTATTTATATATGTTTAATAGATGTATAAGAATTTGTTTTGTTTTTTTTTTCTAAATAATGGCACTTGTGAGTGTCTTGATTATTGGTTTTGTATTACTCACAGTGAAACAATTTTTCCTACTTAATTATTAGTGGGATTATTTACCATTTAATTAATAAATATAGGCTTTACTTACAACTAATTTTATGTTGTTATTGCTGTTGCTGCTGTTGTTACTGTTGCTGTTGCTGTTGCTACTGTTGCGGTTATTGTTGCCTTTGCTGCTGCTCTTGCCTTCTGAGTAGAACTTTGGCGGTTGGTTGTGCGATGGTCGTCGTTGGAGGCCGTGTGTAAGGTTTAGATGAAATAAGATGTTTTTGGCGAAATTTCTGACTTACAGAACCCTACGCGTTGAGTATCACACTAGTTATTTCTTTTATTTCGCGAGTTTGCATTTTGTTTCTTTTTTTCTTTTCTCCTCAGTTGAGAATACTTGATTGATTTTGAAACGGTAACACGGGGATTTTTGTCCCCTTAAATGGTTACCGCCGAATCTTATTATTATATTTTGGTCCAACAGGAGTTTTACGATTCTCCTGGCAGGATCGGCAATTAATTTTTGTTTTGGATTTCGTGGGCAACTACGGGCAACTGCTTCGTTTTCTTTATTACGTTTTCTTAAATACAATATTTTGCTTAAGCCCAGATACAAATATTAATCTTACATTCTAGGAAGTATATCTACAATCCACTTGAGATAGACCATATGTTACAAATGGAAAGATTCATCTTACAATCTATGAATTACATCTTGGCAAAGTACAACGTTTCAAATTTGTTCTTAACTACATATCCAATCCACTTATGACGGACCATATGAGTCGTAAATGTCATGTTACATATTTGTGACAAATAATAGATATGTTCATGTAATGTGAACTGGTGGTATTAACTCACATGCTATGACAACATATGCCGTACATATATTATTTCTCTTCATATTCTTTATTTGAGTATGTGGAGAACTGTTAAAAATGTTAAAATTCACAGCGTGAATTCTGTAGTTATGAGGTAAATTCCGTACTTCAATTCCATAAAACGCTCGACATCGAACCTACACCTTCTCTATGTCTTTATGTTCTCTGGCTCAGCTCTGTTTACTCATAACTGTTAAAATTTCTCCTTCTGAGCCAAAAATGGTGAAATCCACAAATAGGATTTTGTTAGCTCTTTACAGTTCACGCGCCTGATCGCAATTGAATCAGAGAACTTAAAGCATAGAGAATGTGCAAATTAAATTCTGCATGATGTTCGATTTGACGGCTAACAGAGCTGATAGAATTGTAGTAAGGAATTCACCATTTTCGCTGCCATTTAACAGAAATGAGCACGTTCTCTGCCAGAAATTTATGTAAAACCACTGAATTCATGCGAGAATGATTAAAGAGAAATGTTTTGAAGAAAAATATTCAAAGTCACGCAGAGAATGTAAAATAGCATTCTCTGAGTCACATATGCGTGATTATTTTGTATTATATGAACCATTTCTTCCGAAAAATGGTAAAAACTTTATTTTTTTTATAAAATCGGCAAAAATTAGGTAAAAAAAATTTTAATTTTATTTCTCTTTAATTTTATGTTTTAATTTTGATATAAATTAATATTTCAAATAAATTATATTTATTTCGACTATTACAAAGTAAAGATGTGCCAAATGAACTTCATTTCTTCAAAGAAAATTGGTGAGCTTCATTAAATATGCATATTCGCATTATTTCGTTATCATTTCCATATTTGTAGCAACAGAATTTCTATGGCATATACATATATTATTTCTTTGACACATTCGTCTGTATGTTTGCGAAAGCAAATGCGAGCCACATACGTATATACCTACATTCATAAAAAAAGTGCGGCACGCATCTTTTCGCATCTCCGTTGTCACTACTAGCGTAAAAATGTATGTTTTTGTATGAGCTTGCATACATATCGACGCTGATTTTTGCGAGCCAAGGACAAATATTGTAGAATTGACAAATATTGTAAATCGACAACAGCTATGTTGCCACTTTTCTCCCTGCCTTCTTAGAACAAACACCAGAAAGATGTTCAATTTATGATTTTTAGCTTTTGCCATCGTCGTGAAAAGCCGCTTGTTGGCAAAGGCATGCTCGGGGAGATGTTACGGCGTCTGTTTTTATGAATGAAGCGAAGTCGCTTGTGGAGTATGCGCCTGCGTTTATGAATGAAATCGTTTTTGTTGTAAAATTTACTACATTTGAGCTTCGGCAATTCGGCTGCCATATTGGCTTGCCATGATTATGCTATTTTAGCAATTGTTGATTTTGGAGAACAGTGTTTCAGTTTTTTGTTGGTGACATATTCACATGTTTTTTTTATAGTAGATGGAAGCATCGAAAGCCGGAGTGCGGGACTTTAATCCGCTAAACCTAACCTACTCCCACCTTATGTCTCTCCCACGGGACCACTGGACAAAGTATTAGTTCATGGGAGAGAAGAAGACGTTTAAGTCTCCTCTATTGCACGGACTGACTGACACCTAATCTGTTCTAAATGTCTCAATTTTATCATAATTAGTTATGCCGCTACGCTAACAGCTTTCCACTTTACAGAGGACTCGCACATAAGTGCAGTCAAGTTTTCCACCGTGAAACTACCTCCAAGGGTGGTTTTCAACTTTTCCCTTATACTTGGAAACCGAGGGCAATAAATGAAAACGTGTTCAGAGTCTTCTATACACTCTGTACACGTCGGACAGTATGGACTAAAGTTATGACGATATTTAAATAGGTAGCTTCTGAAGCAACCATGCCCACTGAGTATTTGGGTGAGTTGGTAGTCAGGGTCCCCATATTGTCTACCTATCCTCGAATGTATATCCGAAATCAGTTGGTAGGTCTATCGTCCTCTGCATGAAGCTTGCCAGCGCTGCTGCCACATTTCAATGCTTTTAATTCTCTCCCCTTTTTTTCTGTGGTAAACGTCTCTGACAATTTATATATTCGCGCGAATTAGTCTCAATCGGCGTCATTTGAAATGGTTCGGAAAGCACTTATCACGCGTATTGCTGAAAGCCTATGCACTGTGTTAATTGGTCTAGCATATGATTTTATTTCTAGCGCCTGTATCCATATTGGAGCCGCATACAGGATAACTGAACTTATTACCTTAGCTATTAAACATCGTCGGCTGGAACGCCCACAGCCTTTATTTGCCATCATTCTAGATAACGCATTATATATTTTATTTACTTTACTTGTCGCATTTTCCAAATATTCCTTGAACTTGAGTCGTGAGTCCAGTATTACCCCAAGGTACTTCAACTGCGGCTGTGAAGTAATCTCACATTCTCCTATGGTGAACGAAATTTTCTCCTTAATTTTTCTGGAGCTTATGAGCAGGACTTCTGTTTTCTGCTCAGCCAGCTCTAGACTCATGGTAGCAAAACATCGGCGCAAACCATTTATGCTGATTTGCATTTGATCCGGAGGTCAGCCAGATGTTTAGTTACAGCTACCAGTATGAGGTCATCCGCATATACGATTGTTTTCACATTTTTTGGTTGCGGTATTCTTAACACCCCGTCGTACATCAGGTCCCATAGCAGCAGGTCTAAAACTGAGCCTTGCGGTACTCCACTGGAGATAGTGCAGCTCTGCGTGCCCTCGTCGGTCTTGAATAGCAATCTCCTATTTTGAAAATAACTCACTATAATGTTTATCAGATAATGAGGAGCGTGTATATCGTGTAGAGATTTTATTATATTTGCCCATTTTGCGGAGTTGAATGCGTTCTTTACATCCAGGGTTATTAGCGCGCAGTATTTTTTTGTACCACCTTTCCATCTTTTTCCACTTATTGCACATTTCGCAGTGTCGACTACTTCTCGTAGTGCGTCAATAGTGGACCTCTTTTTAATAAAGCCGTATTGTCTCTCTGATAAACCACCGGCTTTTTGGATTGCTATCTCCAAGCGGTTTCTTACAATGCTTTCGTACACTTTCCCAATTGTGTCGAGCATGCAAAGGGGTCGATAAGATGAAGGTTCTTCTGGTGGCTTTTTTGGCTTTGGCAGTAGAACCAGACGCTGTATCTTCCACGGATCGGGGAATACCTCTTCTGATATACACGCATTGTACATGTTAACAAATAAACTGGGCCTTAGAGTTATGGCTTCTTTAAAGGCTCTATTTGGTATACCATCTATTCCAGGCGCTTTGGAGTTTTTTATTTTTTTCCCAATAGCCAAAAGTTCGTCTTCTGTGACTAATAGGGGTGGCTCCGTAGCTTCGTTTCGTCTAATATAGGAAATGGAGGCATATGTTGAGAATAAAGTTTCGACAACATTTTTCATAAATAATGCATTCTCGGGCTGCTGAGACTTATTTTTGAATTTCGACATACAGATTTTGTATGCCGTTCCCCAGGGGTCTATATTTGCCTCTTCACAGAGCTTTTCGAAACAGGATCTCTAACTACGGATAATGGCTGACTTCAGGAGCTTTATTTGGCATTTAAATGCTTCTCTGAGGCGGATTTCGTTTTCCCTTCCCTGGTTTCGCTGTGCGCGACGTCTAGCTGAGTGACAGAGCTTCCTCAGCTTGGCAATTTCGTCTTTCCACCGTCTTACGATTGCTATAGTATCTCGTCCTGCGCATAGTTGCATCGCATGCTGCAAGTAGTTCCTTGCGCACAGCGGATACTAAATGGGCTGCGTTTTCGCCTGATGCATTTGCTGCACTCCAGACACTCTTAAAGACGTCAGCATCAAATTCCTTTTGCCGCCGACTTCGTTTTCGGGTGGTATTTCTTGGACAGTGTTCCGTTTCTTGGGAGAACGAGACTTCAGCATTTATAGCCATTTGGTCGCTATTTGTGTACATATCTGACACCTTCCACTTAGTATGCCTGCTAAGCACGCGTTAGCAAACATTAAATCTATTATTGAACCTTTATTTCCCTTTTGAAAGGAATTTTGTGTGCCACTGTTTAGAATCGTAAGGTTTGTTTAACTCAAAAAATCTAGAATGAGGCGACCACGATGATTGCTAATTTTGCTACCCCATGCAGTAGACCATGCGTTAAAATCTCCCGCTATTATTATTGGCGATTTGCTTCTGATTTCTAGGGATAGCTCCAGGAGAAAGTCCTCAAGTCGCTGATTGTTGCACTCGGACGAGCATAGCAGCTTACAAAAAATATTCTTTGTATATTCGCCCATGTAAAGCCGTTATGGGTTTCGTTGGAACGGGATGTGAAGGCTTGACCTTTGCAGGCCCATATTGCCGCCTTGCCACTTATATCTTTATTCCAAGTGCTTTCCGAACGTTGAGAACATTGTTCGCTTAATAGGGCGACATCTATGTTTTCTTCTAGCACTGTCTGTTTTAGAAGGTCTTGTGCTGCAGCGCAATGGTTGAGATTTAGTTGCAGTATCTTAATTTTTTCGTTGACTTCAACGTATATGCGTATATAGGACAAACCGTACTTAGAACGGAGTGCATCCCTTTGCAAAGCATACAACTTGGGGAATTTGTACATGACTTTGCTGCGTGACCTGGGGTTCCGCAACGTGTACAAAGGGAAGACCTATCAATGGGGCTGCAACATTTGTGTGCTATATGCCCAAGTTTGAAGCACCTAAAACAACGAGTAATAGGTGAAAATTATCGGAGGCGACAGATAGACCACCCGATCTTAACTTTACCACACTTGAGTAAAGTTTTGGCATCCTCAGCTCGTAGGCATATAAGAGCTATTTGAGTGCCACTTCGAGTTTTCCGCAGGTTTTTTATATTTTGCTTCCCCAGGTTTTGGATCCCACACTCCTTTTGTAATGCCTCACAGATTTCTTCAGGGGTGGTTATCTCGTCCAAGTCTCTGCACATAATGGTAATGTTATGGGATTTTGGCTGTATTACAGCCATCTCACCAATAACTCCCTCTAGGGCGCTTTCGAACGTGTCGGCTCTCTTTTCTGCTTGATTTTTTAATTCAATTAGTAGGTCTCCTTTGAGGGTTTTTCTAATGTACCTCACGTTTTAACACAGTTCTTCAAGGCCTCTGTCACATTTTATTTTCTGCAGGATATCGGCATTCGACGCTCCCTCTTTTTTTGTTAAAATAATAGCGTCTGGTTTCGATCTGATTCTCTCCTCGATCGATTTCTTCTTTCTTACAACGTCTATCTATTTCTCGCCTGCGGTCTTGTCTCCCAAACCGTCTTTGTGCATGAGTTTAGTGACCTCACTCTATGTCGCTTGCACTTTGAGGCTTATGTTTTTGGGCTTCTTCGTTGGTGGCAAATATCCCAATATCTCGCGTGGTCTCTTTGGTGCATTTTTTGTGATGCAGCTCACTAGATCACGCATTGCTTGATTTATATGTCTCTGGCCGGACATCATGCTTTCGAGCTCTCTACTTTTTTTACCCAATTTGCAGAAAATATTGGGATTTACCGCCTCTGACTGTTTGGTCGGCATTTTCACATCTTTTTGCTGATCCAGCAGCAGCGGATTCTTCATGTTTGCCTTTTGGAGGCGTTCTCAAAATTTTTTAGGTTCCTCCGAAAAGGATTCTCTGGTGTACATCCCAAACTATTCTCAGAGGCCATAACTCTGCCAGAAAATAGTTGGGAACACCTGTCAGTAGGTACGTTCAGTCCTTTGCCTTAACAAACCTTATTTGTATTTTGTTGGCTGGCAATGCCGTAACCCAAAGCAAAACGAATAAGGAGAAGGAGAAACGAAACAAAGAACAGCTGATTGACCAAATCAAAACCGCAAAAAATAATTGAGTGAATTTTGATTCGCTGTTACGTGCGGAAATTGCTATTTAATTTTTATATAAATTTGCCAAAAAAAAGGGGCAGGTAAGTGCCAAATAAATTCTAATAAACCAATTTTTGTTCCAGTCTCCCGGTAAGTCTCAAACAGAAACTAGTTTGCTATCGCTTTAAAAGACCACAAATTCTTGCAGATATCCTGGACCACTAAGAAACACGTCTACTTTCACTGACAATATAACACCAGCCTATATTTCACATGTGTACATATGTATGTTTGTATGCTTGTGCATTATTTGTTCAGAAATGTATGCAAATATATGTACATCTAAGTATATATAAATGTATGAACATGCGAATTAATGCGCGCACATGTAATACATATATTGATAAGTGATAAAATCATGGCTTGAATTTCTGAACGCGCACATGCGCACATTTTAATTAATTTTAAGAGCTCATCTTTTGAGTGACTTTTTTTTTACACATTTCGAAAGTTTTGAGCATGTTTTTCAGTTGAAAAAAAATGTTACCTCAAAATGGCACACCCTAGTATACATACATTCATATGAGCAGATAATAAGATTAATATGATAGACGATGTATGTACATATTTATATATTGTTGTGATAAATTCAATTTCTATTAGTAAAAAACATAATACAAAAATATTTATTAGTATAGTATATTATGTAAAAATCAAATAAAATTATTAAATATGCAAGTCCAAATTGACTGTAAATATTACTATGCATGCATTCATACAAAATTATACTCATATCATAATTATTTTTATATGCCAATATGGAAATGCCGACGGCCAAACACGAAGCATACATATATGCATACATTGCGATTCTCAAGTTGAAAGCAAAAATTGAAGCATGCAAAACTAAATCCTTTACATTTGTTGGGAGTAGTAGCTAGCGACGGCCAATATTTTGAATAACGTTTTTATGCAATAAAGGCTTAAATTTACAAGAAAACGGCGGAAGCATAGTTGTAGACCTAATAGATTTTATAACTTATTGTTAGGCATTTAAAACAAAAAACAGATCCAATAAATATTTTTTTTTTTTGCAAAACAAGAAAACTTCACCTTTGTATTTCTTTTTGGATGGAATTTTGCCAAAATAGGCCACAAGCTTACACTTGAGCTTTTGTGCAAAGGTGAGCCGTCAATACCGACATCGATTTCAATTTTAATAACGTCTCTCAACGATATCGCGATACTCCTTAGTTGCTTTTCTAGGCCTATGTGCAAATAATTTCCTGCCGCAACAGTTCTCAATATGCAGGTCGCTTGCCGTAAAACTCCTTTCGAAGATGTTGGTACAGAAATATTCTCCGATTGCATTATTTTTAACAAATCATCGAAGCAGTTTCTTGTGACTTTATGACGCACAGTGCTGATATTGTTGGTGGTGTTAATGCTGGTTCCTAGATAGACGAAATTATCTACAACTTCAAAGTTATGACTGTCAACAGTGACGTGAGAGCCAAGTCGCGAGTGCGACGACTGTTTGTTTGATGACACGAGATATTTCGTCTTGCTCTCGTTCACTGCCAGACCCATTTGCGTTGCTTCCTTGTCCAGCCTGTAGAAAGCAGAACTAACGGCGCGAGTGTTGAGGCCGATGATATCAATATCATCGGCATACGCCAGCAGCTATACACTCTTATAGAAGATGGTACCTTCTCTATTTAGTTCTGCAGCTCGAACTATTTTCTCCAGAAGCAGATTGAAATAGTCGCACGATAGGGAATCGCCTTGTCTGAAACCTCGTTTGGTATCGAACGGCTCGGAGTGGTCCTTCCCGATCCGAACGGAGCTTTTCGTGTTGCTCAACGTCAGTTTACACAGCCGTATTAGTTTTGCGGGGATACCAAATTCAGACATCTCGGCATAAAGGCAGCTCCTTTTCGTGCTGTCGAAAGCAGCTTTGAATCGACGAAGAGGTGGTGAGTGTCGATTCTCCTTTCACGGGTCTTTTCCAAGAGTTGGCGTATGGTGAATATCTGGTCGGTTGTTGATTTGCCAGGTCTATAGCCACACTGATAAGGTCCAATCAGTTTGTTGACGGTGGGCTTTAATATTTCACACAATACGTTCGATAGCACCTTATACGCGATGTTGAGGAGGCTTATCCCATGGCAGTTGGCGCCGATTGCGGGGTCTCCCTTTTTATGGATTGGGCATAGCACACTTAAATTCCAATCGTTGGGCATGCTTTCGTCCGACCATATTTTAAAAAGAAGCTAATGCATGCTCCTTATCAGCTCTTTGCCGCCGTGTTTGAATATCTCGGCCGGCAGTCCATCGGCCCCCGCCGCTTTGTTGTTCTTCAGGCATGTAATTGCTATTCGAACTTCTTCATGGTCGGGCAATGGAACGTCTGCTCCATCGTCATCGATTGGGGAATCGGGTTCGCCTTCTCCTGATGTTGTACGTTCACTGCCATTCAGCAGGCTGGAGAAGGGTTCCCTCCATAATATAAGTATGCTCTGGGCATCGGTGACTAGATCACCTTTGGGGGTTCTACAAGATTATGCTCCGGTCTTGAAACCTTCTGAAAGCCGCCGCTTTTTTTCGTAGAATTTTCGAGCATTACCCCTGTCGGCCAGCTTATCAAGCTCTTCATACTCTCGCATTTCGACCTCTTTCTTTTTCTGTCTGCAAATGCGTCTCGCTTCGCTCTTCAACTCTCAGTATCTATCCCATCCCGCACGTGTTGTGGTCGATCGTAACGTTGCGAGGTAGGCAGCCTGTTTTCTCTTCGCTGCAACACGGCACTCCTCGTCGTACCAGATGTTCTTTTGAATTTTCCGAAAAGCAATGGTTTCGGTTGCAGCTGTACGTAAGGAGTTTGAAATGCCGTCCTCTCAGAGAGCAGGAGTGCAAGCCGAGTAGAAAATCGTTCAGCTGTCTGTTGTGATAGCAACTTCTCGACTTCGAACCTTCCTTGTGTTTGGTGGCGTGCGTTTTTTGCTGCACAGAGGCGGGTGCGAATCTTAGCTGCAACAATGTAGTGGTCCGAGTCGATGTTGGGGCCTCGGAGCGTGCACACGTCTAGAACACTGGAGACGTGTCTTCCGTCTATCACAACATGATCGATCTGGTTGGTGGCTTTTCGATCCGGAGACAGCCCGGTAGCTTGATGTATCTTCTTGTGCTGGAACGCAGATAACCATATTTCGGGCCCCGGCGAAGTCGATCAGCCTCCACCCATTTGGGGATGTTTCGTCGTGGAGGCTGAATTTACCGACCGTAGTGCCAAAGATACCTTCTTTACCCACCCTGGCGTCAAAGTCGCCAAGCACGATTTTGACATCGTGGCGGGGACAGCTCTCATAATTGCGCTCCAAGCACTCATAAAAGACATCTTTGGTCACATCGTCCTTTTCTTCCGTCGGGGCGTGGACGCAAATCAGCGATATATTGAAAAACCTCGCTTTGATGCGCTGTGGCTAGACGTTCATTCACCGGAGTGAATGATAGTACTTGGCGACGGAGTCTCTCTCCCACCACGAATCCCACACCAAACTTGCGCTCCTTTATAAGGCCACTGTAGTAAATGTCACAAGGACCTACTCGTCTCTGTCCTTGTCCCGTCCATCGCATTTCTTGGACGGCGGTGATGTCAGCCTTTATTTTCCCGAGGACATCAACCAGCTGAGCAGCGGCACCTTCCCATTTAAGGGACTGGACATTCCAGGTGCATGCCGTAATATCATTATCCTTATTTCGTTAGCCATGGTCGTCACCAAAAGGGGGGTTTCTCATCAGAGGCTGTTGGTAGCTTCTCATTGGGGTGAGCTTTTTGGCGGGTCCCAAACCCAGCGCACAACCCTATGGGGATGTTTCGCTTTCTCACTTTAGCTCGCCTTCGAACGGATGTTCTTAGGCTACCCAGAGGATACTTGGTCAAAGACCGGAAGTCGTGAGCTGCTTGAGTCATATGTAAAGAATCGTTTCTGGCCACTCCCAAGTGAATGGCGTTCAGAGAACTTTCCTCACTTGCGTGAACTTCGACACATGACTCCATCCTCCAACAACACCTTTGAATAGTTTTGTAAAAACACTTTGAATAATTGTCAGTACTCGCTTCACTGCTGCGGACCGCCTGAGAAATGTTGTTGCTACGAACGGGAATCGAAAAAAAGGGCCGTTGCTCGTTATTGCGTTAATGCTGATCCTTTTAAGGGCTGCTGGGTGGTGAATACGCGTAACTGTATGATGTTGTCATGTGTGTTGTGTTCATGTGTGATGTCTTCGTGTGTGGTGTCTTCAGGTGTGGATCGCGATGGTGTGGTGTGTTATCATTCAAGGACGTGCGTTGAGGGGGGAGCGCTAACTCATCTAGCCAGTCGGCACTGTGATGTGTAGAGGTAACTGCGTTCATTGCGCGCTTACTTACCACAACGCCTTCTCTACGACATTATCTTTACCTGGCGGTACAGCAATTCACAATTATATTCTTTTAAATACGCCCTTCATCTTTTGATACTCGCGATTCCGTTCAAACTACTGCAAACACGTTGATAGTCAGTAAAATTTTAACTTTTGATTTACCGTAAAGGTAAAAATATCTCGAGAATTTCTCTCACGTTGATGGCGTTATTTTTGTTGCATTTTGGATAAGGTTATTGAAGAGAATGTTATTGGTTGGTATATGTTGTCTCTTGTCAGATGGAATTCTTTAGTATTAGGGATATTGATATTAATGATTTTCTGATTTTATCGAATGCTTCAACAGCTGATCAAAGTTGATGAGTCTTTTTGCAGACTCTCGTTTGGACACTCTTAATGGGAATGTGTATGTTATTCTTTATTGTCATTATTTTTTTGCTATTTTTGATTTCTGCTTCTAATTTTTTTAACTATCACATCTCATGATATCATCGAATGACGTAAGGGTTGGTAGTATTAAATTTTTTTCATTTATGTCTGGGTGATTGAACAAATTAGCGACTTTATGATATATTATAAGTACACTTCCACCGATTGTGACTGCTTTAAAGCGTTCTTGGTTTCTAATTGGATTCGAGACAAATTTTGGATGAATATACTATATTTGAACCTGTGTATATTAGTATGTTGAACGTTTGACCGCTCCTGGTTTTACACGCGAAATATGGTAAATTTCTAAAAAATTCAACGCAGAGTAAACTATTGTATGTAATTTCCGTCGTTTCACCCCTTTCATCTGTTTCAGTGAGGAATTCGTTCATATTACTTTCAAAGCCGTATTGTCTCGAATTGTGGTCTATTTATATAATTAACCATTCTCGATGAGATCCTTTGATCTACTTCCATAGGCTCTGGCTTTGGTTGTGGTTTAGGGGCCATCGGTCGAAATGGAACGGTTTGTTGGAATTGTTGATGTTGGGGATTTAGCATTGATGTGGCTGGCATTTGATGTTCAAAGCGTGCATAATATTTGTGCGTATGTGGTTGGATTGATATGGTTGTCTTGTAGTCTCCGCGTTTAGACTGGCGTAAAAAATAAAAACTTCATTTTTACATTATCAACCTTACTTATAGTTTTACCATCCGTATAATGCTTAAATGTAAGTTATTTTAAAAATAGTTCTGGAGTATTTTTAAAAAAAGAGGTTCTTTTGATTGTTTCTCTGTGTCCTACGCTGTACCAGTCTCCTTCTGCCTTTTATTTCGCTCTAGCATCTTTAGGATTGTTTCCTCCTCCCCCGCTACTCAGGTCGACTACCGTTTTCATCGATAGCTCCTTGTGAGAGGTTTGAGTTTTTTTGGGGGCGTTTTTTCCCCCACTTGCTTGCCGTTCCGTGACCTTTTAAGGGTAATTTTAAAAACCTTTGGCTGGCTTGACCCGTTACAATTTAATTTACCCCGTCGGGTAAGCTCATCCTTGGCGCATGCGTTAAGCTTCGCAATATTGCTAAGTAATTCCCGAATGGAATTGTTGATTGACGTTACGGCGGACACATCATATCGGCTAGTTTCTGAAATACTTCTCCTCACACATATGCCTTTTACTTTTACAGGCGATCTTGCCAATCGTGAAGCCTTCGTACATTACAAGAGCACCATTGTTATTGTAAAGGAATAATCTCTTGTAAGTATATACCACGCAACGTGACGATTTGCGAAAGCTTAACGAAGTGTAACAAAAGCAAAAAGTCAAATCACAAAGAAAAGTGCAAACAAAGCGATTAAGCTCCTCAATCAAACTAAATCTATAGTTTACCCAAAGAAATATAAAAAACACAATTTCAAAAATATTCAAAACGAAGAAATCCTTAGAAACAACAAAGAGCAGTGTCCCAGTGAAAACTAATCATTAAAAGCGATAAAGCAAAGGCCAAGTTTAGAGAAAAAAAAGGAACAAATTTCCAAAACTTAAACAACAGCAAAGGCACCAACAACTTCAAGTTAGTTGTAAGTAAATCTTATATTTATTCAAAACATGGGAAATAATCCCACTAGTATTAAGTATAAATAGTTTTTTCCCTGTGAGTATTCTTCTTTCTTCTTTATTGGCGTAGACACCGCTTACGCGATTATAGCCGAGTTAACAACAGCGCGCCAGTCGTTTCTTCTTTTCGCTATGTGGCGCCAATTGAAACATCCAAGCGAAGCCAAGTCCTTCTCCACTTGGTCCTTCCAACGGAGTGGAGGTCTTCCTCCTCCTCTGCTTCCCCCGGCGGGTACTGCGTCGAATACTTTCAGAGCTGGAGTGTTTTCGCCCATCCGGACAACTTGACTTAGCCAGCGTAGCCGCTGTCTTTTAATTCGCTGAACTATGTCAATGTCGTCATATATCTCGTACAGCTCATCGTTCCATCGAATGCGATATTCGCCGTGGCCAACGCGCAAAGGACCATAAATCTTTCGCAGAACTTTTCTCTCGAAACTCGCAACGTCGGCTCATCAGTTGTTGTCATCGTCCAGGCCTCTGCACCATATAGCAGGACGGGAATTATGAGTGACTTATAAAGTTTGGTTTTTGTTTGTCTAGAGAGGACTTTGCTTCTCAATTGCCTACTCAGTCCGAAGTAGCACCTGTTGGCAAGAGTTATCCTGCGTTGGATTTCTAGGCTGACATTGTTGGTGATGTTTAAGCTGGTTGTAAGATAGACGAAATTATCTACAACTTCAAAGTTATGACTGTCAACAGTGACGTGAGAGCCAAGTCGCGAGTGCGACGACTGTTTGTTTGATGACACGAGATATTTCGCCTTGCTCTCGTTCACTGTTAGACCCATTTGCGTTGCTTCCTTGTCCAGCCTGTAGAAAGCAGAACTAACGGCGCGGGTGTTGAGGCCGATGATATCAATATCATCGGCATACGCCAGCAGCTATACACTCTTATAGAAGATGGTACCTTCTCTATTTAGTTCTGCAGCTCGAACTATTTTCTCCAGAAGCAGATTGAAATAGTCGCACGATAGGGAATCGCCTAGTCTGAAACATCGTTTGGTATCGAACGGCTCGGAGAGGTCCTTCCCGATCCGAACGGAGCTTTTCGTGTTGCTCAACGTCAGTTTACACAGCCGTATTAGTTTTGCGGGGATACCAAATTCAGACATCGCGGCATAAAGGCAGCTCCTTTTCGTGCTGTCGAAAGCAGCTTTGAAATCGACGAAGAGGTGGTGTGTGTCGATTCTTCTTTCACGGGTCTTTTCCAAGAGTTGGCGTATGGTGAATATCTGGTCGGTTGTTGATTTATCAGGTCTATAGCCACACTGATAAGGTCCAATCAGTTTGTTGACGGTGGGCTTTAATCTTTCACACAATACGCTCGATAAAACCATATACGCGATGTTGAGGAGGCTAACCCCATGGTAGTTGGCGCAGATTGTGGGGTCACCTTTCTTATGGATTGGGCATAGCACACTTAAATTCCAATCGTTGGGCATGCTTTCGTCCGACCATAATTTACAAAGAAGCTGATGCATGCTCCTTATCAGTTCTTTGCCGCCGTGTTTGAATAGCTCGGCCGGCAATCCGTCGGCCCCTGATACTTTGTTGTTCTTCAGGCGTGTAATTGCTATTCGAACATCTTCATGGTCGGGCAATGGAACGTCTGCTCCATCGTCATCGATTGGGGAATCGGGTTCTCCTTCTCCTGGTGTTGTGCGTTCCCTGCCATGCAACAAGTTGGAGAAGTGTTCCCTCCATACTTTTAGTATGCTCTGGGCATCATTCACTAGATCACCTCTGGCGGTTCTACAAGAGTATGCGCCGGTTTTGAAACCTTCTGTAAGCCGTCGCATTTTTTTGTAGAATTTTCGAGCATTACCCCTGTCGGCCAGCTTATCAAGCTCTTCATGGCCTCTTTCTTCTTCTGTCTACAAATGCCCTAACGATCCTGGGGAAACAATATTTTTGGGGTTGCTAACGACATTTTGGCGAACCCCGATACCACAGTTTTAAATTTAGGGGCCATATTTTCGTACACGTAATTGACCAAGAAATGAGCATACTGAGACAGAATCGCAATCCTTAATTGATTATTACAATGATGTCAATAAGAATTTGACATTGTTAATTAATAAAACAATAATGACGCACGGAACAAATTAAAATTAAAAACAAAAAAAAAAATGTAACAAAGCAAATAAATATTAAAAATCGAGAAACCGCGCTTAGAACATTCATAACTGGTTTAAATTATCCTTTAAACTAAATACCTTTTACTTTTACACCCACCAATTTTTCTAATACTAGTAAAGAGAACAAGATATTGATATCCCGAAAACAATATCAATTTAATAGAAACTTTCAAAATAATTTGAGGTATCCGCAAAGGAATACTAATAAAAACCAAAAATATACCAATTGTTCAGAACCAGACGTCAATCAATCAATTCAAATAATAAATAACCCCAGGCTATACAAGCTATCTAAGCACAGGCCAGGAGTAACAGCTACAATTGCCAAACCAATTATCAAGCAATAAATACATATGTATACTAAAGAAACAAAATGAAAGTTCACAAGTAAGCACACAGCTGAACCAAAAATTCAGAGAATTAATAACATAGGTGAAAACCATTTTTTAGGGTAAAGTCTGATTTGACCCATATTATAAACCAGATACAAAAACCGGGCAAATCATTAGAATTTTAATTGATACGGGGGCAACCAGTTCATATATACGAACTGGAATTTATACATAATAACAAAAACACTTTAGTAATTAAGAAGAGGGTAAGAACCATTAATGGTTCGACCTTCATAAAATATTTTTATAATATTATGTAATCTATTGGGCGCACAAGAAGGTTTTATGAAATTAATAACCTGAAGACCGATATCTTAACTAAGATTAATTTCTTAAATAAAATCGGAGCCACAACAGGAAAAAAATAGAAAAAATACATTTTCTCAATGATTTAATTTTATTAAACACTTTGGGACAAGAAAGTCCTAAGACACCAGCCGAAGTTTTTACCGGCAAAACAAAGGAAACAAGTAAGGAAGGGCTAAGTTCGGGTGTCACCGAACATTTTATACTCTCGCATGATAAAGTGATAATCGAGATTTCATTATCCGTCATTTACATATTTTTCAAATACCTTATTTGTGTAAAGTTTTATTCCGCTATCATCATTGGTTCCTAATGTATATATTATACAGAGAAGGCATCAGATGGAATTCAAAAGAGCGGTATATTGGAAAAAGGCGTGGTTGTGAACCGATTTCACCCACATTTTGGACATGTCATCAGAGTGTTAAGAAAATATTATATACCGAATTTCATTGAAATCCGTCTAGTAGTTCCTAAGATATGGTTTTTGGTCCATAAGTGGGCGACGCCACGCCCATTTTCAATTTTTAAAAAAAGCCTGGGTGCAGCTTCTTTCTGCCATTTCTTCCGTAAAATTTAGTGTTTCTGATGTTTTTTGTTAGTCGGTTAACGCACTTTTAGTGATTTTCAACATAACCTTTGTATGGGAGGTGGGCGAGGTTATTATCCGATTTCTTCCATTTTTGAACTGTAAATGGAAATGCCTGAAGGAAACGACTCTATAGAATTTGATTGACATAGCTATAGTAGTTTCCGAGATATGTACAAAAAAACTTAGTAGGGGGCACTTTAATATCTTTATTTATGGCTTAGTTATGACACTTTATAGGTTTTCGGTTTCCGCCATTTTGTGGGCGTGGCAGTAGGCCGATTTTGCCCATCTTCAAACTTAACCTTCTTATAGAGCCAAGAAATACGTGTACCAAGTTTCATCATGATATCTCAATTTTTACTCAAGTTACAGCTTGCACGGACGGACGGACAGACGGACGGACGGACAGACAAACATCCGGATTTCAACTCTACTCGTCACCCTGATCACTTTGGTATATATAACCCTATATCTGACTCTTTTAGTTTTAGGACTTACAAACAACCGTTATGTGAACAAAACTATAATACTCTCCTTAGCAACTTTGTTGCGAGAGTATAAAAAGCAATACAAAATAAGTGAGCTGTCAGTTGACAGCTGGCAGATGTGAAACATCGAAATTATGTTATACAAGAAATAGGTTAAAAAGTACAGATTATGACAGGAACTAAATATGGTACATAATGAAAGAATAAAATATTATTAATTTTTTGCAGAAAATGATGACAGATAGTTTAGTCAATAAACATTTATTTTCTTTGTATACAAAATTTTATCCAAATATTTGTTGGGATTAGGTTGGGATGGATGGGAATTACTGACGGTGATGGGAGTGGGGATGACAGGTTCGTTATTTTGTATAAAGCGGGAATTTCCTTCATTGTTGGCAATGAAGGTATGCCAGTGGGCAGCCATGCCTGAAATTCAATGGCTACCAGTACGTATGGCTCAATATAATTTATATGCTCGCCCTTCATGTATCGAACGTTGAGCTGGCGTGCTGGTATGTCGTCTGCGTAATTGCCCTAAATATTTAATTTCAATATAAATTTAATCAATTATCGAGACGCGGCGCGGCGTACTTTCGACGTGTTGTTGACGGGGAGCAATTCGCGTATTCCGCGTGCGTAGCCAATTTAATAATAATGCAGTATAGTAAATATAGCCAGATATGCGTCATAATCAGTAACTTGGCTTCCTTCGGCTTCCATGTT
>NW_024395977.1:16639344-16716907 GCF_016617805.1 Bactrocera tryoni
GGGACCCGATACATCGCCCCCGACCCGATGTCATTTAAATTGCAAAAACTGGTGAAATGGCGTATGCAGACATTCCTCGAACGGTCAAAACAAATGGGTCACTACAGTAACTGGGCAAAAATGTCTTAAGAGTAAAAAAGCCAGTCAAAGGAGAGATTTTAAAGAAAAAACAAACAGGAGGCACAGTAGTATACAGAGAGGAGATAGGCAGAGTATTGGACGATCGGGCGCAAATTAAAACACTGAAGCTAGGAACCACAGTGGAGTAGCGGGGCCTGGACGATATCACCACAAAAGGGGAAATAGCAGAATCAAGTCATTCAGAAGTTAAAGAGCTTAACCTCTTTAACGTAGTATCGGTAAAAACCATCTGAAAATTCTCAAGAGTTTTTGAGATAAAACAAATTGTCGGGACACGTGAATTCACTTGAATTAAAATTCAACCAATTGCCTGCACTGTGGCTGAACTTGCGATATTGCGACGAAAAATTAGCGAACGAAAGAAAACGCGTGCGATCTTGATTCCGGTCTAATTACAATTCCTTTCTTTATTTTAGCAACTAGATGACTTAGCCTAAATCTTAAAGCTAACGGGAAAAACAGTTAGAATGGAAGTATACAGGTATGTACAAAAAGAGGTGAGTAGTTCATTTTGTTAACTTATAGTAATAGATTAAGGTAAGTATATATAACATTATTAGGGTAAGTATACAATACTAATATAATTCAATATTTATAATTTTTTATAATTCAATTTCTTAATTCTAGTTTTAGGTTTAAATATATATGTATATATGTATCTTGTCGCTTGACGCTTGACGCAACACCGGCCACCTTGACAGGATCAGATTCCTTCAATATCCAGTGGAAGGACAGCCAGTTTGTGGATGGGGCGCTTAATCGTGCCCGTCTTGGTTGCTACTTCTGCGACTCGCACCTTGCCGTCTTGCCCTTCGACGGTGGCGACGACGCGTCCGAGTACCCACTGCTGTGGCGGCACGTTGTCCTCGTGGACGAGGACGAGATCGCCTGGCTGCAGGTTGCGTTTGGGGTGCAGCCATTTGTTGCGTTCCTGAAGGCCCGTCATGTAGGTTTTGGACCACTGTCGCCAAAACTGTTGCTTGAGACAGCAAACAAGTTGCCATCTCTCGCAGCAACGAATTGGGTCCGTTGGCACTTGTGCTGGTGGCAGTGCTCGCAGAGGGCAACCGATTAAAAGGTGCGCTGGAGTTAGTGCTTCTCCGTCGTTGGGGTCCTGTCCCAACGGTGCTAGGGACGAGAGTTCAAAATGGCCTCCACTTCGGCCAGTAGTGTTGATAGCTCCTCCGTCGTGAGTAGAGCGTTGCCGAGTGCGCGAACGAGCAGATGCTTGGCGGACTTCACGGCCGCCTCCCATAATCCGCCGAAGTGCGGCGCCCTGGGTGGTATAAAGCCGAAGCTGAATCCTTCTTCGGCTGCGAACCCCATTAGTTCTGGCGCTTGCGCTAGGAACGCCTCCTTCAGCTCGCGCAGCTTGCGGTCGGCGCCGACAAAGTTGGTTGCGTTGTCGCTGAACACTTTCTGTGGCATCCCTCGGCGACCAATGAACCTTTTAAGGGCGAAAATAAAAGAATTAGTAGACAGGTCCGAGACTAGTTCTAAATGTACTGCTTTTGAAGTGAAGCAAACGAAAACTGCTACATAAGTCTTTACGGGTGGTCGACCACGTATTTTTAACGTTGTATATATGGGACCACAAAAATCTACGCCACATATCAGGAAGGGTCGTAACGCTCGAAGTCTTTCAACTGGCAAATTTCCCATAATTTGGGTTTGCAACTTCGGCTTGTAATGAAAGCAGTGTGTACAATTTCTTACGGTTCTACTGCAAGCTTCTCTGGCATTGATTAGCCATATGCGTTCTCGAAGAAGCGCAACCAACGTTTTTGCCCCAGCGTGGTGATTTCGAATGTGCAGGAACCGTAAGTACGTTATAACGAAGTGCGAACTTTTATTTAATAAAAGCGGAAATTTGGCATCGTATGGGAGAGGTGCATTTAATAGGCGACCTCCTACTCGGATTAATTTGAATGACAGCGACATATCGGAGTACTCATGCAAAAACGGGTTGAGTTTTTGCAAGTTTGCGGGTAGCGTCGTGCCTTTCGTCAGTTTCTGGATTTCGTTCGCAAACTCGTATTGTTGAGTCACCTGGACAATTTTCAAGAAACTCAAGTTTAGCTCTTCTGAAGTCAGATCTTGTCCCCTGTAGGATTTTGGTGGTCGTCTGATCCATCGTAATATATATGCGACCACACGAAGCAATTTTTTATGAGAAGAGAATTTTTCAATGAGGTCTAATATTGAATTTTTCTCAGCAGTCGAAATTAATGTAAATGTAGCTTTCTTCTTCTCTAATGCTTCGTCTTCTGGTGAGAGCTGGAAGTGGTTATTAATTGGCCATAAGGCAGGGTCTTCTAGGAGGACTGTGGACCGCCAAACCATATTGAATTATTCAATTCGTCCACGTTACAAACCCGAGACACTTGATCCGCAGGATTTTGTTTCGTTGGCACATGTCGCCACTGTACATTGTCAGTCAATTCTTGGATTTCGGACACTCTATTTGCGACAAAGGTTTGTAATGAAGATGAATGCGTTTTTACCCAGTACAATACAATTTCCGAGTCTGTCCAAAAAGTAATTTTCTCGAATCGTCGACTCAACATTGGTGCAACTAGTGACCATAATTTGGCAAGAAGATGTGCTGCCGAGAGCTCGAGACGCGGAAGAGACTTGGTCTTCAGCGGAGCCACTCTAGACTTTGCAGTAAGCAGCATACATTTGACACCACTAGCAGATTGGCTTCGTATGTATATGCAGCATCCGTACGCTCTTATTGAAGCGTCGGAGAAGCCATGGATTTGGCATGTAGCAGTCGACTCTAAGTTTACATACCGAGGAATGCTAATTGACGAGAGCTGCAGTAGGTTGGCTTTGAAATTCTGCCAGCTAGTGTCGAGGCGCAATGGAATCGACTCATCCCAATCTAGTTTTTGAATCCAAAGCTCTTGCAATAAGATTTTGCTTTGGTAACTAGTGGGGCTAATAATCCAAGAGGATCGAAAAGGCGAGCGGAGACTGACAATATGTTCCGTTTAGTGGCTCGCAGATCATTAAAGTTGGCATCCAAAACAAATCGAAACAAATCCTCTTTCGGCAACCAATGGATTCCTAGTGTTTTAGTAGAATTTTTGTCATTGAAACTTAATGACTTTTCAGTGCAATCACTGTCGAAAAATTTAGGGTGGTTCGAAAACCACTTTGTTAAAGAGAATCCTGCCGAGTTTAATATTTTAATTACTTCACTTCTTATAAGATCTAGAGACTCAAAATTTTCAGATCCTGTTAATAAGTCATCAACATAAAAGTCTCTTTTAATGGCCAATGAACCGAGTGGGTATTTCATTGTATTGGCATCACTGAGCATTTGCAAACACCGTGTTGCGAGAAATGGAGCAGGCGCAGTGCCGTATGTTACGGTGTTAAGACGAAAAATTTGAATTTGCTCAGAAGGATGCTCTCTCCACACAATAAGCTGACAATTTCTGTCTTCTTCGTGCACCATTATTTGGCGGTACATTTTAGTAATGTCTGCCGTTAAAGCGTACTTGTGTAAACGAAAACGAAGAAGAGTTGAGTATAACTCTTCTTGGATGGTTGGACCTACCATCAACAGTTCATTCAACGCTATTTGAGTTGAAGATCGACTCGAGGCATCAAATACAACACGTAATTTGGTTGTTGTGCTCTCGGGCCTTAAAACGCATTGATGCGGAATGAAGTAGTGTGGCTCACTCGGGATCTTATTGTTCGTTGGGCTCATGTGACCCAAGGCTCTATATTCATTCATAAAGTCCAGATACATTTTGCGAAGTTCTGGATCTTTTAATGTCCTTCTCTCCAGGGCCTGAAACCGCCGAACTGCGGTTTCATATGAGTGACCGAGTAACTTACGGTCAGCTTTAAAGGGCATTCTAACTTGAAGCCGTCCTGAAGGCAATACTTGAGTTGTATTTACGAAAATTTTTCACACTCTTGTTGCTCTGGTGTGAATTTGATGCCATTTGATTCTGAAGGTAATTCTTCTAACGCCCAAAATTTTGGACCACCGAATTAATTGACGTTAAGTCATCTTCAGATTGGCATAATGTGCTAGTTGCAGAAGGAGGAGGACTTAGATTGCTAGCATATTTGCCAGACACAACCCACCCTAAAAGGGTTTTCTGTAGCGTTGGTTGATTAGGCCACTTTTAATTTGGCCAACCGCTAACAGATCGAAAAAGGTTTCTGCACCCAATAAGATATCAATCTTTTTTGATTTATGGAATTCTGGATCCGCCAATTTAATATTGTGCGGAATTTTCCAGCCATTAACATTTATGTTATGGTCTGGATGATTAGCCGAAATGCAACGCATTATCCAGAATTCCGCCGAAAATTCGTAATTATTTACCCGCGACTTAACAAACGCGCTTAGTTTTGTCCCCACTTTCGTGTTGGAATTTCCAATTCCTATTATGTTCATCGTTTTGTGTTGGCGACGAATCCGCAACTTTTGTGCCAAGTCCTCCGTCATAAAGTTGACTTGGGAGCCTGAGTCCAGTAACGCTCTCGCAGGCAGATATTCGCCATAACTGGTCCTCACTTGAATAACAGCTGTCGCCAACATTACCCGATCCGGCATACTCGCTGTATGCATGGCATGTGTGGTTGATGGTTGCGGATGAGATGCAGCGGGAAAGGAAACCGGGTACTGGTGTAACAATGTGTGATGAGATCGATTGCATACACGACATCGATCCGCTCTGCACTTGGATACCGTATGCCCCTTACGCAAGCAGTTTATGCATAAGGGCACCGATTTCACAAACTCGAACCGCTGTTGTACAGGAAGCGCCTTGAAAGTGGGGCAGGCAGTTAAAGGGTGTTCCTTTGACTTGCATTTTTGACAAGTCGGCTGCTTTGCATCTGCAGAAACTAAAGCAGATTTTGTCCTGTCCATGTGTTGCTGCTTCATGTGGTTCATGCTGGCTGTGGATCCGAATTTCGTCCTCGAACAGGATGCTCCTTCCGCTGCTAACTGCTGAAATCTTCTATTTAAAGTTGCTTCGCAATCCTTCCATAACGGTAAGTGATCGTAGTCAAGTTGCTCTTCCCACTTGGATCGGGTGACAGAGTCGACTTTTGTCATAACTATATGTATTATAATGGCGTTTGTTATTTGCTTCTCATCGCCCAGAGATAGCAAAGAGTCGTAAACGGCAGACACTTCATCAATCATTGATCGCAATGAAGGCGCGGATGGCTTTGGGATGGTTGGCAGCTCAAAAAGTTTAGATATTGTATTGAAAAATATCAAGCACTTATTATCGTAAACTTTTTTGAGACTTGCCAACGCTTTCGGATAATTTTCATCCGACATCTGAAACGCTTTAACTGTTCCCAGAGCCTCTCCAGATAGACAATTTACCAAATGGTTAAATTTTTCTATATCTGGGATATTTGGATCATTATGAACCAAGCTCTCAAACAAACTCATAAAATTTTTAAATTCTGAATATTCTCCCTTGAATTTCGGCAAATTCATTTTAGGGAGCCTTGAGCTGTGAGAAGCTACGAAAGATGTTTCGGCAATTGACGTTCGGTTTTTGGCTAAAATATTTTTAATTATTGATTTCGTTTCAACAGTTATGTCCTCTAACTCCCTCGGGCCATGTCGTCTTCATGAATCTCTTCAATTTTAGATTGGCATTTCATTAACTTTTCACTATGTGAATTTAATATGTCGAGCCGACATTCCAATTTAATTGGATCTAACGACATGGGTTTTTCTAAAAGGACCGTCTTTATTCGCAAAATACTATTTTTCGCCACCGTCCTTTGATGCTTTAATGACTTTAAGTTTGTAAACTCCTTACTTGGAGAGAGGTTGGCGATAGTTGGCTTTGGCTTGCTCATTTTGCTTGTTTAAATTAAATTTCCGAAAGAACAAACAACTACCACGGTTGGCAACAGATATATTAAGAATCGATACCGAAAACGAAAAAATATATATATATCGATTCCCAAATATACGAAAGCCAAACCAATAGCAATAAAGGTTGGCAACAAATATATTTGGAATCGGTTGCGAAAACGAGAAAAAATAATATCGATTCCCAAGTATACGAAAGCCAAACCGATGAGTTATGCAAAATGAGCACTAGCACAGTCGAAAATTTAACGCGGAAAAATATTGTCCAATAATTAAATTTGCGAAAACCCGAGATAATACGCGAAAAAACTGACTGAATTAAAATTTTAAAATTATGCGATTTAAAAACAGGTCGCACCTTAATGTAGGCGAATCCGCAATCCCAAAATCCCTTCACATTCACTTCAATACATGTACATATAATACGTACATATATGTATGATATATAATATATGTAGAAAACGACAAATAAGCGTGTAATGTGAAAAGGGAGAGCAAAAAACTGAAAGTGTGCGTTTGCAGTTTTATTATTATTGTTTTTTGTTTGCTCCACTTTCAATAATTCGCACTCGTTACCTGGTGCGTCGGCTGTGTGCCGGCGCTTACGTCCCTCTGGCACAGGATGCAGCGGCAGCTCATTCCCGCGACGACTTAAACAGCAGCGGATAGACGGCAGCAACGAAGTGATGGCACCAGCGGAATTATAGGAGCAGTGGCTTGGCACCAGTACTGGAGTGATGGCAGCAGCAACAGATTGACGGCAGCAGCAGGTTGAAGGCAGCGACGTGATGGCAGCAGCGGAGTTATAACAGCAGCGGAGCGACGGCAGCAGCGGGTTGAAGGCAGCGACGTGATGGCAGCAGCGGAGTTATAACAGCAGCGGAGCGACGGCAGCAGCAACAGATTAACGGCAGCAGCGGGTTGAAGGCAGCGA
The DNA here is from genome assembly GCF_016617805.1 of Bactrocera tryoni. Classification (NCBI taxonomy): domain Eukaryota; kingdom Metazoa; phylum Arthropoda; class Insecta; order Diptera; family Tephritidae; genus Bactrocera; species Bactrocera tryoni. The sequence continues at coordinate 16,646,295 of NW_024395977.1, forward strand.
CGTGATGGCAGCAGCGGAGCGACTGCAGCAGCAACAGATTGACGGCAGCAGCAGGTTGAAGGCAGCGACGTGATTATATCAACGGATGAAAACGGTTCGTCTTTTTTACCGGCACTTTGGTTTTTACCGGTTTTTAGGCTTTTACCGGTTTTTAAGTTTTGCGGCACTTTAAACAGTTTATAAAACTGTTTTTTTTTTTTTCGTAATTATTATTTTTGATATTTCAAAAACTTTAGAGCTTTTCTTTGCACCCACCACTGTTCCGCATAAATAATTCACCTTTTATTTTAATTCGTTATTCTTCGCTTTGGTGAATTTTGCACTTTATATTATGCACACACTCCACAATTTTTCTCCTTTTGATTTGTTTTTTTTTTTTTGGTTTTAGGCTGAGGTAAGTATACGAGTAAGTATTTCAGCACTCGATTTCACACAGTATGTATGTATATATGTACATATATATTTTTTCACAGATTTCCACTGCACTTATATCCGTATTATATATGTATGTAAATGTATATACATTTTTTTTTTTTTTTTTATAGGTTGCACTGCACGCACTATATATGTATCTCGGTATATATTTTTGTGTTGTAAGTTTTCACTGCACGCACTTCAAATATATGTATGTGTACAATATATGTTTGTATATATGGATTTTTAATCCTTTTTATAATATTTTTTTTTTTTTAACTTGGTTTCTTCGCTTGTCACTTCACTTAACCGTGAAAACCGAAAACCGAAAACGATAATTTGGCAATTGGTTGCGAAAAAGATATTTTTGTACATACTATATTTAATTTTAATTTTTAATCACGCTCATGTCCCTGCTCGGGCGCCATGAAAATTCTCAAGAGTTTTGAGATAAAACAAATTGTCGGGACACGTGAATTCACTTGAATTAAAATTCAACCAATTGCCTGCACTGTGGCTGAACTTGCGATATTGCGACGAAAAATTAGCGAACGAAAGAAAACGCGTGCGATCTTGATTCCGGTCTAATTACAATTCCTTTCTTTATTTTAGCAACTAGATGACTTAGCCTAAATCTTAAAGCTAACGGGAAAAAACAGTTGGAATGGAAGTATACAGGTATGTACAAAAAGAGGTGAGTAGTTCATTTTGTTAACTTATAGTAATAGATTAAGGTAAGTATATATAACATTATTAGGGTAAGTATACAATACTAATATAATTCAATATTTATAATTTTTTATAATTCATTTTTCTTCATTTTAGTTTTAGGTTTAAATATATATTTTGTCGCTTGACGCAACACCATCAGAGGATTTCAATCCGTGGGCGATAGAATGGGGAAGCAAAGCAACTAACCTGAAAGGAAGTGCACTGCTTAAAGCCTTCGCTGTGCTAGACGCTGTCCTACTGAACACAGAAACAATGAGCACATTTAAAAAGAATGGACATTGCTCCACTATTGACGTATCTTTTACTAGTAGAACCTTAATGCGATCAACGGATTGGCGGGTGTGCGGTCTATACTATATACTCATAGTGATCACCTGGCTATAATGATAAACATCAGCAAACGCACGCAAGGACTACGCAGAACAGTTTGTCGCCAAAGAGTGCAGTCCAAAGGGTGATGGATTGAAACACTTGACCAGGAACTCTTCCAATTAATGCTAGACGAAACCCTGAAGGATGATATTGACGTAGATCTTCAGGTCAAACTGCCTAAATATACTAAACAAGATTTGCTCTTTGGATTTAGGTACAGAAGCAGAAATAGTTAAGGCAAAGTCGTATAGGGACAAGACTTTGGACACATTTATCCGTTTGGAATTAAAGAACCCTCAAATCACCCATCGGCACTGCACTTATGCCTAAAGCTCCAAAACCCAGAATTTTAGAATATCTTATGCCAATAATAATAAAAACACTATTCCAAATTTTAGAATACCCGAACCTAAACCTATACCCGCACCACGTACAGTATTAACAAATAATAATCCCAATTATTGGTAACCACCGCCAGTCTAAACGCGGAGACTACCGCAGACTACAAGACAACCATATCAATCCAACCACATACGCACACATATTATGCACGTTTTCAACTTTAAATGCCAGCCACATCAATGCTAAATCCCCAACATCAACAATTCCAACAAACCGTTCCATTTCGACCGATGGCCCCTAAACCACAACCAAAGCCAGAGCCTATGGAAGTAGATCAAGTAGTATTCCACGCTGAAACAGATGAAAGGGGTGAAACGACGGAAATTACATACAATAGTTTACTCTGCGTTGAATTTTTTAGAAATTTATCATATTTCGCGTGTAAAACCAGGAGCGGTCAAACGTTCAACATACTAATATACACAGGTTCAAATATATATGTATGATATGAATGATGAAACACATAGTTTTGTAGGAAATTTACTGCTCTATAAAAATGGTCCACTATGATATTTCGATTAAGTTAAGCGTTTACGAGATATTCATCGTCAAACATCAAAGCATATTAGGGTGGATCAAAAAAAAAATTTTTTTTTCGTTTGGTACTCTGAAAAATAGGTTCCTAGACACCTCTAAGAAAGCCTCTCCAAAAATCTATTCATAATAATTTTTTTCATTGAGTTATAAAATTCATAAGAAATAAAAAATTTTCCAAAAATAGTCAAATTTCAACCGTTAATATCTTTTAAACGGTTGGGTTTACGAAAAAATCATAAGAGACCATATTTTAGAGCATTCAATTTCCTACAAAACCTAATTAACAAGATATTTTTTCAAATAGTTGGAAGCGAGATATAAATTTTTCTATCTGATAATAAGAAAAAATAGAAAACCGTTAGGCGGAGGACCTTCCCGTTACAATTAAAAACTCATATTTGGAGAGGCTTTCTTAGAGGTGTCTAGGAACCTATTTTTGCGAGTACCAATTCAAAAAAAAAAATTTTTTTTTGAATCACCCTAACATACACATTCCCATTAAATCATTTAATAAAAGCACAAAAATTGTCTGTCTACACATTAGTTCAAAACTACTCAAAGCTCTTCGCCAACCCTAATGAGAAAATAACCTATACTACAAACGTGCACGCGGAAATCAGATCTACAAATGTTTCATCTGTACACTCTAAGTTTTATTAATACCTAATGTCATTAGAAGAAAAGGTTAATGAACAAATAAAAGAATTGTTGGATGACGGTATAATCAGACCATCCCGATCCCCACACAGCTCACCTTCCGAAAGAGCCAGATACCTCTAGGAATCAAAAATATAGGATGGTTATGGACTATAGAAGGCTCAACTCAGTAATAATAGCAGATATGTATGTATGTAGGTACTCTATACTTGAAATTAATGATGCTCTTGCCCAGCTAGGTCATAAAAAAAGTTTCTCTGTACTAGACCTTCAAAGTGGATTCCATCAAATACCTTTAAAACCATCAGACATAGAAACGACTGCTTTCTCCGTTAACGACGGAAATTCGAGTTCACTCGGTTACCATTCGGTCTGAAAAATGCTCCAGAAATATTTCAATGTGCGCTCGATGATGTCTTAAGATAGCATATTGTCAAGATATGTTACATCTACAAATCGAATCCCACATCAAGAACTTGGATACAATTTTCCAAATTTTGCTGGAAGCTAACATGAAATGCCAGGTGGACATATGTGAGTGTTTTAGAGACAAAGTAGAAATTCGACTTTGTTGATTATTTCCGAAAAATGGATGGAAACAAATCCAAAGAAAGTGTTACCAATTCCTAACTATCTTCTTCCCAAAACTGTTAAAGATCTAAGAGCCTTCTTAGATTTGGCCTTCTATTATATACGATTTATCAGAGATTTCACTAAGATTGCAAAACCATTTAGCTTAATTTTAAGGGGAAGGGGGCGGTGGGGAGATAGCGGAGTGTCCAAACGAGAGTTTGCAAAAAGACTCATCAACTTTGATCAGCTGTTAAAGCATTCGATAAAATAAGAAAATCATTAATATCAATATCCCTAATACTAAATAATTCCATCTGACAACAGACAACAGAGGAGTTCTATCTCAGAACGACCAACCAATAACATTCTCTTCAATAACCTTATCCAAAATGCAACAAAAATTACTAAATCAACGTGAGAGAAATTCTCGAGATAATTTTACCTTTACGGTGAATCAAAAGTTAAAACTTTACTGACCATCAACCCCTAACGCGTTTTCGTAGTAGTTTGAACGGAATCGCGAGTATCAAAAGATGAAGGGCGTATTTAGAAGATTATAATTGTGAATTGCTCCACCGCCAGGTAAAGGTAATGTCGTAGAGAATGCGTTATGGTAAGTAAGCGCTCAATGAACGCAGTTACCTCTACACATCACAGTGCTGACTGGCTAGATGAGTTAGCGCTCCCCCCTCAACGCACGTCCTTGGATGATAACACACCACACCATCGCGATCCACACCTGAAGACACCACACACGAAGACATCACACATGACAACATCATACAGTTACGCGTATTCACCACCGAGCAGCCCTTAAAAGGATCAGCATTAACGCAATAACGAGCAACGGCCCTTTTTTTCGATTCCCGTTCGTACCAACAACATTTCTCAGGCGGTCCGCAGCAGTGAAGCGAGTGCTGACAACTATTCAAAGTTTTTTTTACAAAACTATTCAAAGGTGTTGTTGGAGGATGGAGTCATGTGTCGAAGTTCACGCAAGTGAGGAAAGTTCTCTGATCGCCATTCACTTGGGAGTGGCCAGAAACGATTCTTTTACATATGACTCAAGCAGCTCACGACTTCCGGTCTTTGGGTAGCCTAAGAACATCCGTTTGAAGGCGACCTAAAGTGAGAAGGCGAACCATCCCCATAGGGTTGTGCTCTGGGTTTGGGACCCGCCACGTAAAAAGCTCACCCCAATGAAAAACTACCAACAGCCTCGGATGAGAAACCCCCCTTTTAATGACGACCATGGCAAACAAAATAAGGACAATGATGTTAGGGCATGCACCTGGAATGTCCGGTCCCTTAATTGGGAAGGTGCCGCTGCCCAGCTGGTTGATGTCCTCGGGAAAATAAAGGCTGACATCACCGCCGTCCAAGAAATGCGATGGACGGGACAAGGACAGAGACGAGTAGGTCCTTGTGACATTTACTACAGTGGCCTTATAAAGGAGCGCAAGTTTGGTGTTGGATTCGCGGTGGGAGAGAGACTCCGTCGCCGAGTACTATCATTCACTCCGGTGAATGAACGTATAGCCACAATCCGCATCAAAGCGAGATTCTTCAACATATCGCTGATTTGCGCCCACGCCCCGACGGAAGAGAAGGACGATGTGACCAAAGATGCTTTCTATGAGCGCTTGGAGCGCGCTTATGAGAGCTGCCTCCGCAAAATCCCCAAATGGGTTGAGGCTGATCGACTTCGCCGGGGCCCGAAATATGGTTAACTGTAGTACTAGATTCCAGCACCAGAAGATACATCAAGCTATCTGGCTGTCTCCGGATCGAAAAACTACCAACCAGATCGATCGTGTTGTGATAGACGAAAGACATGTCTCCAGTGTTTTAGGTATGCGTGCGCTCCGAGGTCCTAACATCGACTCGGACCACTATCTTGTTGCAGCTAAGATTCGCACCCGCCTCTGTGCAGCAAAAAACGCACGCCACCAAACACAAAGAAGGTTCGACGTCGAGAAGCTGCAATCACAACAGACAGCCGAACGATTTTCTACTCGGCTTGCACTGCTGCTCTCTGAGAGCAGACGTCAACAACTCGGCATTTCAAACTCAGCTACGTACAGCTGCAACCGAAACCATTGGTTTTCGGAAAATGCAAAAGAACATCTGGTACGACGAGGAGTGCCGTGTCGCAGCGAAGAGAAAACAGGCTGCCTACCTCGCAACGTTACGATCGACCACTACACGTGCGGGATGGGATAGATACCGAGAGCTGAAGAGGGAAGCGAGACGCATTTGTAGACAGAAGAAGAAAGAGGCCATGAAGAACTTGATAAGCTGGCCGAGAGGAGTAATGCTCGAAATTTCTATGAAAAAATGCGACGGCTTACAGAAGGTTTCAAGACCGGCGCATACTCTTGTAGAACCGCCAGAGGTGATCTAGTGAATGATGCCCAGAGCATACTAAAAGTATGGAGGGAACACTTCTCCAACTTGTTGCATGGCAGTGAACGCACAACACCAGGAGAAGGAGAACCCGATTCCCCAATCGATGACGATGGAGCAGACGTTCCATTGTCCGACCATGAAGATGTTCGAATAGCAATTACACGCCTGAAGAACAACAAAGTAGCAGGGGCCGACGGATTGCCGGCCGAGCTATTCAAACACCGCGGCAAAGAACTGATAAGGAGCATGCATCAGCTTCTTTGTAAATTATGGTCGGACGAAAGCATGCCCAACGATTGGAATTTAAGTGGGCTACGCCCAATCCATAAGAAAGGTGACCCCACAATCTGCACCAACTACCGTGGGATTAGCCTCCTCAACATCGCGTATAAGGTTCTATCGAGCGTATTGTGTGAAAGATTAAAGCCCACCGTCAACAAACAGATTGGACCTTATTAGTGTGGCTTCAGGCCTGGAAAATCAACAACCGAACAGATATTCACCATACGCCAAATCTTGGAAAAGACCCGTGAAAGAAGAATCGACACACACCACCTCTTCGTCGATTTCAAAGCTGCTTTCGACAATAAGAGATAAGAGTGTATAGCTGCTGGCGTATGCCGATGATGTTAATATCATCGGCCTTAACACCCGCGCCGTTAGTTCTGCTTTCTCCAGACTGAACAAGGAAGCAAAACAAATGGGTCTGACAGTGAACGAGGGCAAGACGAAATAACTCCTGTCATCAAACAAACAGTCGTCGCACTCGCGACTTGTCACTCACGTCACTGTTGACAGGCATAACTTTGAAGTCGTAGATAATTTCGTCTATCTTGAAACCAGCGTAAAAGCCACCAACAATGTCGGCCTAGAAATCCAACGCAGGATAACTCTTGCCAACAGGTGCTACTTCGGACTGTGTAGGCAATTGAGAAGCAAAGTCCTCTCTCGGCAAACAAAAACCAAACGCTATAAGTCACTCATAATTCCCGTCCTGCTATATGGTGCAGAGGCTTGGACGATGTAAACAACTGATGAGTCGACGTTGCGAGTTTTCGAGAGAAAAGTTCTGAGAAAGATTTATGGTCCTTTGCGCGTTGGCCACGGCGAATATCGCATTCGATGGAACGATGAGCTGTACGAGATATATGACGACATTGACATAGTTCAGCGAATTAAAAGACAGCGGCTACGCTGGCTAGGTCATGTTGTCCGAATGGACGAAAACACTCCAGCTCTGAAAGTATTCGTCGCAGTACCCGCCGGGGGAAGCAGAGGAAGAGGAAGACCTCCACTCCGTTGGAAGGACCAAGTGGAGAAGGACTTGGCTTCGCTTGGATGTTTCAATTGGCGCCACATAGCGAAAAGAAGAAACGACTGGCGCGCTGTTGTTAACTCGGCTATAATCGCGTAAGCGGTGTCTACGCCAATTAAGAAGAAGATTCAAAGGTGTTTCTACAAAATAAATTCAAAGTTGTTTTTTTACGAAATAAATTCAAAGATATTTTACCTAAATAAATCCAAAGTCTTCTACTGAAATAACCAAAAGTGTTTTACGGAAATAACCTAAAGTGTTTAACAGAAATAAATCTAAATTTTTAATTGAAACAAACTAAAAGTGCTTAATTGAAATAATTTTATGTGGAAAAGTAGCCCCGAAAACGGTGCAGTGAATGGTGGAGAATCACGTGTGAAACACCCAACTACAGCAAGTTTCAGGAAAGCTGAATAAGTGAGTATGACATATGGTTCTTCGAGCCATAGTGACAGGCACTACATATAGATTTTTAGAAAAAAAAATTGTGCGGTCAAATAACTACATATGCAAAAATATATAAATATACTATATACGTATGTGGTGCCTAAAAAAGTGCTGTGCAGTGGTGAAATAAAAATATATGTACACACATACAAAAATCAATAAAATAATGCAGTGCTAAATATAATGACAAAAAAAGGTGAAATTCAACAAAACAGAAATGATGCAAATATAAAATAAAAACGAAAACGGTGTTAAACAATAGCAACTAAAAGAAAAAAAAGAGAGCGAGCGCGAAATAAATATAAAGCTGAATAATATATAGCGGGCGCGAATCGCAGCCAATACTCATATGTAACAGGAAAAAGCGGGCGCGAACTAACCAAAAAACATAAAATAGCAACAACCACACCAAATCAGCACCACCACAGCAAAGGATTGGGAAGAAGAGCCGAAGCAAAAGTAGACACACATTGTCCCCAAAAACGCCCTGGAGGAAAATAAACTGAGTCGTATCGATTCCTTATAATATTTCTTTTTCTATTTATACATGCATATAAAATAAAATATCAGAATTTAGAAATAGAAAATTAGAACTTAGAGACGGAAAACTTTTATTACTAGTAAAAAACAACAACATAGCTCAAAAATTCATATAAACGAAAACTTTATATGGCATGATGTGATGTAGAAATAAAACTCCACAACAATCTTAACTACACAAGAGGAACAATCTACGCACCATGCCTCAATGAAATCTCCGACGATGAAATCATTGAATACTTAAAAGCACAGGGAGTTGTATCAATTTTCAAATTCCCTAAATACATTAATCAAAAGCCAGTACCTAGTGAAGTCGTTCTCCTGACCTTTGATAAATATCACCTTCCTGAAAAAATTGAAGTGTCTTGGTAAACAACTAAGGTAAGGCGATATTATCCAAACCCTATGAGGTGCAAAAACTGCCAACTTTTAGGTCACACTACAAAGCGATGTACCAAAGCCGCTGCTTGCGACAAGTGCGCTCTCCCCTCTCACCAACCATACCCTTGTACACGTTCCTTTTGCATAAACTGTTCAGGTAATCACGCATCTTCTGACAAAATATGTCCCAAATTTATACAAATGAAACAAAAAATAACCATAAAAACAGACAAAAAATGCTCCATGCGAGAAGCAATAAAAATACAAAAACCCAGTTTACTCCTGCACTCAGTGAAAACTCTGCTACATTCGCTAGAATGGCAAAAAATGCGACCAACAACGCAAAGGAAAATAACAAATTCTCACAAATCTCTTCTACAGAAAATATTCCTTCTATTACCAACAATAAACCTACCACCAATATTTATAACGAAACACAAGAAAAAAAAATTAACGAAAACAATTACATCACACCAAATATAACAAATGCAACAACAACAGTATCAGTCGATGACTCTGAAACCCACGCAATGATCTCATCATTGCTTACTCACCTTACAGCTCCTATACTAACAACACCAACAATAAACTCACCTCAACCTACAATATTCCTTTATATACTTTAAATATCCTTATCAATGAATTTTGCCCGGAAATTATTTCACTCCAAGAAACCCACACTCCTTACAATAAAAAGGTATATCCTCCTAATAAATATCATAGTTTTTTCCACAATAGTACACAAAACTTATACGCCAAACAAGGAATTGCAGTTTTCGTCAAGAAATCTGTAAATCATAAGCAAACTTCAATCGTCAGCAACATCTCTTGCTTAGCTATTGAAATAGAAATTGGATTTAAATTTACAATTATTAATTGCTACGTACCACCTCATCAAAATTTTACTTATAGAGAACTCGACAACATCATAAAACAGTTCACTACTCCAATTATCATAATGGGAGACTTCAATGCATGGAGTCCATTGTGGGGATCATCGACAGCGAATAAAAGAGGCGAAATCATCGAAGATTTAGTAATTTCAAATGATCTTATCGTGCTAAACGATGGTAAAGCAACTCACTTCTCTACACATAACACCTTCCCACATCCCGACATTATCCTGGTCTCATCCAAAATAGCACGCAAACTATCTTATCATACAATCGATGACCTCCACAGTAGCGATCACTTTCCAATAGTCACATCCCTCTCCCTCTCCATCCCTAAACCGTACTATGTTAAGCCAAGATCCAAATTTCTAACCGATAAGGCAAACTGCGGAAAATTCATTAATAGTTCAGCAAGTTTATCCAATACTAAGAGCTCTAGAGAAAACGTAAATGCTGAAGCATCTGCTATTAAGACTATTATTCGTTCAGCAGCTCATTTAACCATTCCCCAAAATAACACCCAAAGGTTTTCAGCAAAATTACCGATTGGTCTAATTTGTTATCTATCCTCAGAAATAGGAAAAAGTCTTTGTGGACAACATTCAAACACAACAAAACTGATGATAATTTAATTGAATATAGAAAGGCTAATGCTAACTTTCGAAAGGAGTTAAGGTTGGCTAAAAATCAATCATTAGAAAAATTAACAGCCAATATAAACTCAACTACGAAGCCGAAATAAATATGGTCCGATATAAAAATGCTAACAGGATCCACACACAGATTCAGTATATCCCACATTAACACACCTTCAGGGCCTACTTACACACCCCAAGAAATCGCGGAAAAATTTGCAGAAACATGGTCATCATATTCCTCTGAAACAAACTTTCCACCTACTTTTAACGCAATTAAAAAAAACGAGTAGAAAATGAAACCTATTCTAACTCGTCACCTTCTCCAAATGCACTTCACATTGAAGCTGACATTACACTTAACGAATTCGATACGACACTTTCGACCTTAAAAGGAAAAACACCCGGTGCAGACAAAATACCCTATCCCATCTTAAAAAATCTCCCATACTCGCTTAAAGTAAGACTTGTGAACCTCTATAATAAAATACTAAGCTCAGGTATATATTCTCAACAATGGAAAGTTTCCTTAGTCATTCCCATCCTTAAACCTAATAAACCTTCTTCCTACATTGAGAATTACAGACCCATTTCCCTTTTACCTTGTATGTCCAAGGCATTAGAAAAAATAATTTCCTCGAGACTGAAGTGGTATGCAAAAGCAAATCGACTCATAAGTCCGCACCAATTCGGGTTTTAAAAACGATTAGGAGTAATAGACCCCTTGTTACAATTTGAACACTTCGCTTCCACTAACTTGACATCCCGTAATCGCGTTTCAGTTCTAAGCCTGGATTTAGAAAAAGCCTTCGACAGGATTGGAGCTCACATGGTACTCAGTGAACTTTAGCAATGGAAAATTGGAAAGAAAATGTTTAACATTATAAAATCTTTCTTATATCAACGGAAATTTATCGTTAGTGCCAATAAATGCCAATTACAGGTTTTTAAGTTGAACAATGGTATACCCCAGGGTTCACCACTCTCGCCAACTCTCTTCATCATTGCGTTTAATAAAGTCAGCTCCATAATTAGTACTAACCCACAAATAAAACACTTTATCTACGCAGATGACGTCGTGATCTTTAAAAAAATTAAAGACTTAACACAAGTTAAACATGCATTTATAAAAATTTTAAATGATGTCAACAAATGGTCCGAAATTTCAGGTGTAAAAATTTCATTAAACAAAAGCTCCAAATTTCATATTTGTAGAAAACATAAATGCTCATTTCCCACCTTATCCTTTTTAAATACACAAATTCCCCATACTCATAACTTAAAAATTCTAGGCTTAATATTTGACAAAACTCTTTCTTATAAAGAACATTGTAAATATATTCGATCGAACTTATTTCTAAGACTAAACATTATAAAGTACTTATCATCAAAAAATTGTTTGAGTCACCCAAACACTCTCATTAATGTGACAAGAGCATTATTGTTATCAAAAATTGACTGTGGACTTGCAATATACGGACACTGTGCCAAAACTAATATCAAACTCTTAAATGCACCATACTATGCGACAGCGAGAAGGAGTATTCGTACCTTCCCAACATCACCAATCAAAGTTATTTTAAAAGAATCCGGGTTACCAGATATTCAGCAATGGACCACACATAACACAATGCTACTAATAGATAGATAGATAGATAGATAGATAGATAGTGTTATGAGGTAATGCACCGCGACCTAGGGTCTCCTATATCACATGTCTCCCCAGAGTCCCAGCAGCCAGAATAGCTCTAGGGATTTTCCGGGCGCTACTGAGGTGATGTGATCCCTGGTGATATAAATGGAATCCAGGGCCTTAAGCCTTTTTCCACAATCCAGGATTAGGTGTGCTGGTGTTTCCTGTTCAAGGTGCAGTGCCCTGTGTAAATCGGGAGGAGAGGAATTTGTTCCTTGAACCTGGAGAGATTGTACCCTCCTAGTAGCAGTTCGGCGTGGCGCATGCTTGATGCCTGTTGCCAATTCTTTCCTCCGTGCGGAGCAGCTCCTTAAAAGTGTGGGCCAGTTCGTCGGCCTTCTCGTTTCCTTCTATTCCTTTGTGCCCTGGCACCCGAATTAGGTGCACCCGGTTGCACAAGGATAGGCGGTTTAGCCTATCTATGCATTCCCCGACTAAAACTGATTTGGTCTCTTATGATGAAATCGCCTATAGTGCCGCTTGGCTATCACTGAGAATAGCTATACCCTGGTTGCGATAGTTGCGGCTGAGGTTGACTTCAGCACACTGACATATGGCAAAAACTTCAGCCTGGAAGATACTTGGGAAGCATCCCATTGGTATGGACAGCTTAGTACGCGGTTCCGCAATACCTGCCCCAATACCCTCCGGTGTCTGTACTGTCTTCCAGCAGTCTCTTTAGCGTGGAATCGCTTCACTCCGTCTTGCTGCCTAGAATAACTTTGAAATTCTTTTTGAGGTTTATCTTCTTCGTTGTTCCGTCCTTTGGGAGGAGGACTAGCGGTGTGCTTTCCACCAGTACGTCCATCTGTCTGGAGGACATTAACTTTCCTCTTCCGCAGCTTTCTGCTCACATTAGCAGCATGGTGTGGTTTGCTGCTTGTTTTATCACCTGGTGCAGCGGTGTGAGCTCCAGTATGACTTCCAGTGCCACAGTGGGGCATGTGCGCATTGCCCCCGAAGCACAGACACAGGCAAGTCTTTACAGCTTTGACAGTCTCCGGATCACCGAAGACTGAGCTGCTTTGGTGGCCTAAGCAACCGCTCCATAGGTGATAATAGGCCTTACTATCATGGTATACAGCCATCTAATGATTCTTGGCTTGCAACCCCAAGATCTGCCGGCCAGGCGTCCGCATACTATAAGTGCTCTAGTTGCTTTGAACAGCGTTAAGTCCAAATGCCTACTCCACCGTAGTGATGAGTCTAAAGTGAGGCCGAGAAATTTGACCTCCTTCGACATTTCTACCTCTGTGCCTCCTATTGTTAGGGACCTCAGGCCCGGAAGAGATGTTTAGCCCTACCGTGTTGCACCATCCTTTCGCCAGGTTTAAGCCCCTTTGGACAATGTCACAGAGAGTGTTTTCAAATCTGCCTTTCGCCATTATGACGATGTCATCCGCGTACCCTTGACAGCAGATACCATTGCTGGTGAGCAACTCGAGGAGTTCGTCTACTACCAAGCTCCATAGCAGAGGGGATAGTATTCCCCCCTGTAGGCAGCCTCTTGTGGTGCCAAGACGAATTTTGCTTTCCCCCACCGTAGTTTCCGCTACCCTAATACGCAAAAGGGCTTCTGTCCATCTGCATATTGGAGTGGTAATGTTCCTTCTCTCAAGTGCCTTGATCACGCTAGTGTGAGACGTATTATCAAATTCACCCTCAATGTCTAGGAAGGCGCAGATCGCAACCTCGCCCTTATCCAGCGAATCTTGCAGCTCAGACGTGAGGTACAGAGCAGTGTTTGTGGATCTACTCGCTCTGTACGCCTGTTGCCTGGCATGTAGGGGTGCGATCTTCGGCGCTTCCGATCGAATGTGGTTATCTATTACTTTCAACATCCCCTTTAGCATGAAGGATGTGAGACTTTTAGGCTGGAATGATTTGGCTAGTGAATAGTCTCTCCTCCCTACCTTGAGGATGAAGATTACTTTTGCAATTCTCCATGGCTCAGAGATATACGACATCGCCAGGCTGTCTCTAATCAGCCGTACCAGGTATGGCAAGAGAGTATCCATACCTTGCTGCAAGAGGGCCAGGAAGACGCCGTCCACTCCCGGTGACTTATAGTTTGAAAAGGAGGCCAGTGCCCATCTGACTGAGTCCACAGTGAACAAATTCCTTGCAGTCAGCTAGTCTGAGCGTTCCGGCCTACGTTTGTCTGATGCTGGAGTTAGGTCAGCTTGAACCGTCTCCGGGAAGTGCGCCTGTAGGAGTGTTTCTGCCCTCTCCTCCGCGGTAGTCGTATAGGTCCCGTCCTGTCTTTTTTGGGATAATACTGTGTCCGTCTTACCTCTCGACAACGCTTTATGCAGCCGAGCTGCCTCCGGGGTCGAGGAGACGCTATCACAGATTTTCCTGAAACTGTTTGTTTTGGCAAACCTGATCTCCTTATTGTAGATTGTTAGGTGCCGTTTGTATTCTTCCCAACTGCCTGTGCGCTTGGCTTTATTAAACAGCCTTCGCACCCTATGTCTAAAAGCTGAGAGTTTACTATACCACCAGGGGCAGGTTTGTTTACTGGTGGTAGCTTTCAGTGGGCAGGCACAATGATAGGCGTCCATAATGGACTGGTTTATTGCACTTAGTCTGCTCTTCAGTCCAACTGTGGTGGATCTAACATCTGCCTGCCCAACTCTGCTTATGTTTTTGCTTAGGGTTTCTTTGAAAATACCCCAGTTCGTATTTCTATGGCCGTCTCCCCCGGGAAGTAAGCGGATGAGAGGACGAAACGGCTCTAACGACTAGACAAGAGCGGGGTCTCGCTAAAGAGATCCGAAATTACCTTGCTTCCTTTCGTGTTGAGGCTTCTTACCTCTCCTCTAACAACCCAAGGCTCTTGGATTAAGAGGATGCCCAGGTTATCCGAAATGAACCTTTTCACGATGACAGCCGAGGCTGCCGATGCGTAATGTAGGTTCACCTGAGCAACTTTTATGCCGGCGCTGGAGCTTATAATATGGGTTCGATGAGAGACGTGTCCTCGTCCCCGATCTCTTCATCAACCTGCATATCCAGCCCTTCCAGGTGCTCTTGGGTGGATGGCAGCATGCCTTCTCGCTCTTTGGTGAGCTCGTTGCTCCTGCTTTCACCCACGGCGGTGGTCACAGCCTTCTCGGCCAGGATGGGGTCGTTGGGGGACTTGCGCCGCTCTCCCGCAACCACATCGGCAGTCGCCTCCTGCACTGCTGAGCTGGTTACGGATGGAGCCGGAACTGCGGTCATCCCCGTCGCAGGTTCTTTGTCCGTCGTTGACATTGCTTTAGGCTCCATGGCCGAAGCGGAAGTTCAGCTTGAATCCCTTCTGTGTGATGTATTTATAGGATTCATCATCTACTGTTATGTTGAGGTTCTACCCTGAACCCACAACACTGCTCGATACGACCTTCCACGCCGTGGTTCTTAAGCCACGTTTTGGTTTTTCAGTAAACCAAGCGCGAAGTCGTAATTTTCGTCCGCACTTCTGGGGAAGAATACCGCCATACTGTGCAGTTGTGGTATATCCTCGCCTCTCTTAACACACAGGGCCGGACCATTCCAACCCCCTCGCCTTGGCGTGGGTTCCGTTTGCCAGGTGGCCGACTTCTCATCTTGGCAGTCTACCAGCAGCATACCGCCCTAGAAAAAGATGCCACTAAAGGCGCCGGTGTACTCGTCGCCCACGAACAAAGCTTTCACTAAGCAGTTCTAGAGAGACGTCTGCTGTTCCGACCCTAGGGCCTCCGCCGGGTAGTTGCGGGGCAACACTGCCATCCGGATGCTCCTCACTGCCTCCGAGTACTTCCGGCTTACGGCTCTCGTCGGCTGCTGGTTGGGGTTGGAGCTTTTTCCCCTGGCCTCTTGTGGTTTGTCCTCTCGGATTCTCTTGGACCTGAGTGGCTCCTGAGGAGTTATTTGGCCGCTTTTCCTCTTTTCCGTTCGATTTGATGCCTCTTGGGGTGCCGGCCTAACTTCGCTTCGTCCCTCCGAGAAGGATGCTTTGGCTCGGCGCCGCCTCTGATTCCTGCGTCTTGTTGCAGACAAAAAGTTGCCACCTGTGCGTTTTGCATTTTTAGGAGAGGGGTTGCTCCCCCTGCTCCTACTCAGAGCCCGCTTTTCAGCTGTCTCCGGTGTCATGCCGTCCTGAAGGAATCTGAGGTACCACTTGAGAGTGGTCCCACTCATTCCCGCACTTCGTGGGTCGTCGTGACCTCCTGGGCGTCCTGGTCCCGGGGTACATGGGATGTTCCCTCGTTGCCGTCCCCTTTTACGCTCGCCCCTTGATTCCAATTTTGTGAAACCACCTTCTTCTCCGCAGTCGATCCTGCTCGAGGGGGTTGTGGGGGCGGCGTTCGCTCGGTTCGCAGTGGTCGCGATGGACGCACTACGATGAGTGCCGCTGCAAGAGGGCATGTCGTCGTCGTCGCGCGAGTTACGTCAGTAACAACGACGGCAGCTCCAACTCCAAAACCATAGCTAAGACTTAGCCTCCACAATTAAAAAACCAATGCACGAAAATACATATAAACAATCAAAAATGAAATATGCCGATTAAGCATAAACAGCAGTTTTAATTATTGTCGCTTATTACTTTGGTGCGACACTTACAATTTGTGTACAGAACGACACTTAAACAATTTGCTTGCATAAGGGTCGTTCACTTTATTATTGTTTATATTACTTTTCGGGCATTGACCAGCGAATTCTGCATATGCAGAATTTGTACACAAACAAATACAAAATATGTTATCGTATAACAGCGTAGCAGCTGAACAATTTTGCTTGCGGTACTTGTCCAGCCGTACGCTGTTGTTGTTGATGCTGCTGTTTCGGTTGTTGTCGTTGTTGTTGTTGTTGTGTTTGGTTTGTTGTTTTTGTTGTTGTTCATATTGTTCTTAAGACCGTTTGGCCCGTATTGTGGGCCTCCCGGTCTATTCTTATGGAAGGGGAAGCTGAAAGGTCCGCCGCGCCAGAGCCCCTTGACGCGGTAAGGCCACCGTTACTTCCCAAGGCGGCCGGGTGTTGGGAAGGCTCCGCTCGAATACAGCCGAATTTACCTCCTGGCTGTAAATCATCCAATGGGCACGGGAGTCGCACAACACCCTGGATTAGGAGGTGGTAGCTCTTGGTCGCCGCACACATGCAGCCTCTGCCAGCCCCCAGGAGAGATGCTATGTAGCATCACCCCTGATGGTTGGGAGATGCAGTACTGTGTTGCAGTTTAAGCCCCTGCACCGCGACAAGGTGCCTAACATTCGAAGAGGACATTCCTGCCACAAACATGCTACTCATTCCAAAGTTGCTTCTATGCAGAAACGAGTAAACACTCATGAATGTAAATAGAACTCTCCAATGTCCACGCAGATACAACAAACCCACAACTATAATGCGTTGTCTAACCATTTCAACTAGGGATAATTATTAGCCATACAATGGTTGAACCTTTAATAATTCCGCCTTCCATGACATTATCTTCAAGTTGTATCAGCGTAGCATAACACTATCGCAAGCAATTTACCAGTCAACACGGAATATGTTCAGCTATATAAAGAAACCATTCAACCTTATAGAGATGATTGGGAGCTTATATTTACAGACGGATCTAAAATTGATACATCCACCTCATTTACTTTGACAAACAAGAACGGTGTCACCATAGCTGCTTTTTTTTTGCCTTCGTACTGCTCGGTATTTACAGCTGAAACAGCTGCAATATTGGAAGCGGTTCGTTTTGCCACTAGGAATGGTAAGAAAACTATTATTTGCAGCGACAGTAAATCAGCCATGGATGCTATTTTTAACCAATCAAGCGATTCCAACCTGATTACAAAAATAAAAAACATTATTTTTCAACACAATAACATAATCAAAATTATGTGGATACCTGGACACACAGGGATTCAAGGACACGAAATGGCTGACAAACGAGCGAAAGAAGCAAACAAAGAACCTTTGCATACGTCAGCATACTTCACCACAAAGGATATTAAGAAATACGACAAACAACATAACTCGGTATGTTGTCTAACCGATTGGAGACACTATAACCACTACTATAAACTTGCTAATCCATTAGGCCAAAAACCACATTATTCCAAAACAATCACCTGTAAAAATATGAAAACATTTACACGCATAAGGATCGGACATACAATTGCGACACATGGACACCTTTGAATGGTAGAAGCAAACCCATTTATAAAATTTCTTACATGCATATATCCCATATGCATATATTTGTCAGAAACAAGATTGCGCAATGACGAGTTCAAATTTTGTTCGATCTGCGCATCTACGTTTTCTTTGCAATAAGAATCAATTTTGTATTGTAGGCATACAAAAACATGAATATCATCAAAAGTTAACATCAATGTAAGTGAATATCAATACGGAGGCTGCTATATATATTTCTGGCCAATATAACGCTATTTTGAATTCCATCTGATGCCTTCTCTGTATAATATCGGGTGATTTTTTAAGAGCTTGATAACTTTTTTTTAAAAAAAAACGCATAAAATTTGCAAAATCTCATCGGTTCTTTATTTGAAACGTTAGATTGGTTCATGACATTTACTTTTTGAAGATAATTTCATTTAAATGTCGACCGCGGCTGCGTCTTAGGTGGTCCATTCGGAAAGTCCAATTTTGGGCAACTTTTTCGAGCATTTCGGCCGGAATAGCCCGAATTTCTTCGGAAATGTTGTCTTCCAAAGCTGGAATAGTTGCTGGCTTATTTCTGTAGACTTTAGACTTGACGTAGCCCCACAAAACATAGTCTAAAGGCGTTAAATCGCATGATCTTGGTGGCCAACTGCCCATGCATCCCGAAAAATGCACTGTTTGGTGTGGTTTGTACGCTGGTGGAATCATTGGACCGTATTTTTTCAAAGATGCTGTTGGACGCAACGTTACGGTGAATGGCGATCGCTATCGTTCGATGCTAACAAACTTTTTGTTGCCAAAAATGGAAGAACTGAACTTGGTTGACATGTGGTTTCAACAAGATGGCGCTACATGCCACACAGCTCGCGATTCTATGGCCATTTTGAGGGAAAACTTCGGAGAACAATTCATCTCAAGAAATGGACCCGTAAGTTGGCCACCAAGATCATGCGATTTTAACGCCTTTAGACTATTTTTTGTGGGGCTACGTCAAGTCTAAAGTCTACAGAAATAAGCCAGCAACTATTCCAGCTTTGGAAGACAACATTTCCGAAGAAATTCGGGCTATTCCGGCCGAAATGCTCGAAAAAGTTGCCCAAAATTGGACTTTCCGAATGGACCACCAAGACGCAGCCGCGGTCAACATTTAAATGAAATTATCTTCAAAAGTAAATGTCATGAACCAATCTAACGTTTCAAATAAAGAACCGATGAGATTTTGCAAATTTTATGCGTTTTTTTTTTAAAAAAAGTTATCAAGCTCTTAAAAAATCACCCGATATATATACACTAGGAACCAATGATGATAGCGGAATAAAACTTTACACAAATACGGTGCCTACTCTGTATAATATATACACTAGGAACCAATGATGATAGTGGAATAAAACTTTACACAAATACGGTATTTGAAAAATATGTAAATGACGGATAATGAAATCTCGATTATCACTTTATCATGCGAGAGTATAAAATGTTCGGTGACACCCGAACTTAGCCCTTCCTTACTTGTTAACATTGTTATTATTGCATCCGAACACTGCGCAACTCATTTTAAAAAATATAAAATTTCACAATTAATACTACACGCGAAAATACAATTCGACTTCACATTCAAAGGCGCGGGTGAATAATAGGTCAACCGTGTCGTCAGCAAGAACAGCCTGAATATAAACATGCGCATTGCGTAATCTCTCTCTCTCAATTTTGCGGGATCATTATAAGTACGGAAAAACATCTGGTAAAAAATATACCCCATTTACTTCGGGTACAATTTAAATAAAATAAAAATTTTCTCAATTAAAGCATCCAAAATTTAATACTGTTGATCAGTAAGTTATTAAGCGGCGAAAATTTGATTATAATAATATATTAAATTAAAAATTTGTACAGTCGTGTATAGTCACATATGTAAATACGCATTGTGCTTCAAAGTCCATATTGGCATATATCCCGCAATACCCCTTGGATTTTGGCAAACAAAAACAAGCCGGAGTGCGTTTACAATATATTCAAAGTCCATATTGGCATATATTTCACAATACCCCTCGGTTTTTGATCAATAAAAACAAGCAGATTTGTGTAAAACATATTAAAGCGTAATACATATGTATGTACATACATGCATATGTACAAAGTGCAATGATCTCAAAAACGAGCTCTCATTTGCACA
The DNA here is from genome assembly GCF_016617805.1 of Bactrocera tryoni. NCBI lineage: Eukaryota > Metazoa > Arthropoda > Insecta > Diptera > Tephritidae > Bactrocera > Bactrocera tryoni. The sequence goes on from NW_024395977.1 coordinate 16,666,609, forward strand.
TAATAAACAAAAAATAAAAATTAATAAATTAATTCCCGCAAGGAGGGAATTTTAAAAAAATATATATTTTATATCCGCGAACGCGCGGCTGAAATGAGAACACGTGTGGTTCTAGTGGATTGCAAGATACAAATCAAATCTTTATTTCAGAAATACCAATATATATACATTTTGGTTTTATTTACATAAAGTTAAAGCTGAAGTGTAAGCATCAGCTTGATTGAATCCAGAACAAAGAGTTAATTACAATTTTACCTGCGACAGCAAATTCCAGCAGAACGTTAAGCGTTCTGTTTTCTTTACGATTGTTATTGTTATGCCTTCTTGTGAGGGCGAGCGATATTGTTTCGATAATAATGGATTTTTGGAGTCAGAACGGAAAAAGCATATCGAATTCTTAAATAATCAAAAACGTTAATTATATTTCTAATTTATGAGACAATGTAATTGCAAAGTGCAAAGATTCAATTTTACTTACAGTTAGGGTAAGGTTTCTATGTGGAGGCTATCGTTAACTCCCCCCTTCCTAAAATGAATCGACCCCGATTCACTATTATTTTGAGTTAATTTATATATTTGGCCCAAAAGAGCATTATAAGTGATTTCTTGAAATTGCGTATTTTGGATTGGTCTGGGAATTTCGCGAAATTTTTTTAATTTTAGTAATAAGTAAGTTATGAAAATGATTCCCAAAATTAAAATTATGTACCAAAAATATGAATGGACTGTTATGTTCTTTTTCCGTTCTGTTAAAATATTTATATTATCTAATTTTAACAGTTTGTTGGTTGTTTCAAAATATTCTAAAATTTCAAAATTGTTTTCATAAGATGGATTATTTATTACTGTATAATTTTCAAATGTTATTAGATATGTTCCATTTAATGTTTGATTATCTACAATATTTTTTCCTGAAACTAATATCGCTTCTGATTTAATTTCTTCAATTTGTAGGTTTTTTTCTTTTAATTTGTTACATTTTCCTTGTTTTTTAAATTTCTGTTTTACAATTCTGAATATTAAAAAATTTATTATTACAGTATATTATGTTCTGGTCAATAATAAGCTTACCATCTAATTGAGCTGTGGCTCTTACATCATAGTACTTACATGTTAGTTTTATTTTAGGGTATTTTATATAAAGTATAATTATGTCTCCTTTTTGGGCTATTTTGAATTTAGAAATGTCCATTAAATCTGTTATTGTCATTATACCGTGTTGGTAGTATGTTATGTTTTTTAGTTCATCAAAGTGTAAAATTGTTGGATTTAAAAGTCCAATTTTACCAAAGGTTATTGTATTTATTAAATTTTGCAGTTCATGTATAACATATTGATTTCGTTTTCTTTTATTTTCCTATTTATGGTATCACCTTTAATATTATTAACTGTGTCAGTTAATTCTGTTATTATTTTAAAATTTCTGAATTTGTTTATTGTTATTTACTACTAGTTCGTCCAATTTGTAATTAATTTTTACAAAGTCGTCATGGTCTGGTGTACCAGCTATCCATTTGCAAAGTATTCCTAATTCATTTATACCCCTTTTTTGCCTAAAATGGGTTTGTTTTAATTGTTCCAATAAAGTTTTAATTATCAAAGTTTCTGATTCTGTTTCCTGAGTAATAATTCCTAAGCTGTCGTGATTTTGTTCATTATTACTGTAAAAATTTCTATTTTCGTCCGCTATTATATTTTCAAAATAAGACAAATTAGTAATGTGAAATAAGTCCCCGTATTCCTCATAAATGGAAACATCTCCATTTTCGATAAGTACGTAGTCTTGTCGGGTGTAATCTATAACAACAGCGGTTGCTGAGCTGATTAGTGCAGTCAAAATTAAAATGATCATTTTGGAAACCTATAATAATTATGATTTTACATTATCTTTATGAATGATTCTATTTCTATTATTAATTATTATTTTATTCTCTAAATTTTCCTTAACTTGGTGTTTTTATATCTAGGTTCTAATTTATTCCTTTCTCCTATTATTTTCTCGTAAATAATTTGGCCGGGATGATATTGCTTATCTGATCTATGTTTATTATGAAACGTTAGCATTTTTTCCTGTGCTTGCTTTAAAGTTGTTGGCAAATTCTCATGTTTTATTTTATTATAAACTACTTCATTTGGTTTAAAATTTGTTACTGAATATATTGTTGTATTGTATTTTTGCGCAGCTCTAAGTATTGTTTCTAAATTACTGACAATATTGTATTCTTCTTTTATACATCTGGCTATTTCAATTATTGTTGAATGGACTCTTTCAACTTGTCCATTAGTTATGCTGTGACGTGGATCACAAAAATAAATTTCAATATTTAACCTTTGCATTAAGGATTTAAATGTTGGTGTGGTAAAGGTGGTCATTGTCTAAAGTAATTTGTTTTACATCTGTGAAGCTTTGAAGTAATTCTAAAACCTTTTCTTCGATATCTGATTTATCTTCTACACATGTGATAAATTTTAGTTTTTGTGCGTAGAAAATATCTAAATGAAGTTGTTCCCCTTCTTTTTCCGGGATTGGGGCTTTGCCTATTGGTATTTTCTTGGGATGGCGATCATATTTATTTTTATTGCATATCATACAATTTCGAACATATTCTTTCATTCTTTTCCTCATTTCTGGCCAGAAATATAATTTTTCTATTTGTTTAACATTTTCATTATAGCTTCGATGAGCTCTGTTATGGGTTTGTTCGATTAATCCGGACTGATCTTCTCTATTAATAATATCCATTGGAAAAAGTTTTGTAAATACAAATTTTTTCTGAAAAGTTTGTTTGAGAGGTTCTTGGACTTCATGCAAATCTTCAACTGTGCAGTGAATCCCCGTTACTAACTTTGGCTGAATATATTCTTTCAAAACTGTTAATAAGTTTTCTACTGTATCAAATTCTATTAAATGCCTTTTATTTCCAAAGGTTTCAATTAACTCATGACCGTAAATCTGTTCTTACACAATATTATTTCTTGTTTAAATTGATTAATGGGTTTTTGTGTTTCCTGTATTTGAACGCTTTCACTACTCTGTGCTGAATGTTGAGATTCCTGACTTTGGGAATCATCGGAAATGTTATATAATTCAAGACGCGACAATGCGTCAGCTACAATATTGGATTTACCGGGTTGGTATACAAATTTTGGAGAAAATTCTTCTATAATTGCGTGCCATCTTTTCATTTTTGGATTAGGATTGCGAGGCGATAAAGCAAATGTTAATGGTTGGTGATCAGTATGTATTTCCAAATTGGTTACTCCATAGAGGTAATTTCGTAGATTTTTTAATGCCCAAACAATGGCATAAAGCTCTTTTTCATTAGTTGCATAATTTTTTTCTGTTTTATTAAAAGTTTTTGAAATGAAGGTAATTGGTTTACCCCCTTGCGATAGTACCGCACCCATTGCAACGTTAGATGCATCGGTAGTTAATACAAATATTTTTGAGTAGTCAGGCTGTATCAATTCCATTTCTGAAGCCAATAGTTTTTTTAATTTATTTAATGCAGATATTCCTTCCTTATCTGGAGTTATTTCCAATTTTTTTGATTTATTTTTAGAAATCCTACCGTTTTCTCCTGATAGGTATTTTGTCAAAGGTTTGGCTATTGCAGCATAGTCTTTAACAAACTTACGATAATATCCTGCAAGTCCCAAGAATCCTCTTAATGCTCGTAAACTTGTTGGTATTGGATAGTTTAAAATTAATTTTATTTTGTTAGGGTCTGTTTTGATGACATTTTGAGCTTTGAGCCCAAAAACTCCATTTCTTCCGCGAAAAATTTTGATTTTTCTAATGAAATTTTCATATTAGCATTTTTAAATATTTTTGTAATTGTTTCTAAATCTTTTAAGTGTTGAGTTACGTTTTTCGAAAAAATAATTATATCATCTATATAAACGTGACAGATTTTTCCTATATGTTCTCACAATATATCGTCCATTGCTCTCTGAAAAATTCTATGGGCATTTTTTAACCCAAAAGGCATCCTCAAAAATTCATATTTACCATTATTAACGGAAAAGGCTGTTTTCTCAATATCATTTTCTGTCATTAAAATTTGATGAAAACCTGATTCTAGATCAATTGTTGAAAAATATTTTGCTTTGCCTAGATTACACAGTATTACGTTTGTATCCGGAATAGGATAACGATCAGAAATTGTATGCTCATTTATTTTTTTGTAATCAATCACCATTCTAAGTTTTGGTGTTCTATTATCATTTGTACCCTTTTTTGGTACCACCCAAATTGGTGAGTTATATGGACTTTTACTTGGTCTTATTATATTATCGTTTATCATTCTATTTATTTCTTCATTAACAAATGAGTTTAAAGATAAGGGATATGGATATTGTCTGCTCCATATCGGGTCCTCATTTTTCATTCTTATTTCCGCTTTTACATTTGTCATGAAGGGAAAGCTTGTATTGATGTTTGAATGCATTTGAGCAATTTTTTCTTTTATTTTTGTTTTAAATTCAGTTCATTTTTCATCCTGATTTTTAGTATTTAACATTTCGGAATTCTTTTCCGAATAATAATCATTATCGGTATTAATTTCTGAGCCTCTTTCACCCAGTATCGAATAGTTATCATTTATGTTGCCGGCAAATTCATCGGCTGGCGTTGTAGAACATTTTCGCTCCACAATATTTTTTTTATAATTACTATTTTCATTTTGCTGGTATAAATCTTCAGCTCGCGTTTGAGGATCTTTTTTTCCCAAAATAAATTTTTTTAGTATAATATTGCCGGTAAAATCTTCGGCTGGCGGTGTAGAACTTTTTTGTTCCACAATATATTTTTTATTTAAATTGCCGGTATTATCATCGGCTGGCGCTGTAGAGCTTTCCTGCTCCACAGTATTTATTTTTTTATATTGGCCGGTATTTCCGTCGGCTGGTTTTTTGGAAACTTCTTGTTCCTTAGTTTTATTTTTAAAATAAATATTCATACTTTTATTTTCATTTTCCAAATTATTTTTTACCCTATAATTAATTTTCCCATTGGACACATCGATTACTGCCTCAATATTTTTAAGGAAATTGTATCCCAAAAGGAGATCCGATTCTAATCCCTCTATTTCGTAGAAGATTTGTTCGACTCCAAATAAGGTAATTAAGTGGTAAAATTTGATTATGGAATAGCCATTCACGGTTTTTATGCGCTTATAAATGGCTAATTCGTTTTTATTATTATAAACCGCAGGCTTAATGTAGCATGAGGTTGCTCCCGTATCAACTAGAGCTTTTAAGTTTTTATTTAATTTTGAGTCGTGTAATTTGAGATAGGGGAGTTCGTCCCCTCTTCGCCTAAAAAATGGCTCTCGTTCATATTATTAATTCTCTGGTTCTTTTCTTGCGGGCGAAAGCTGTTATTACTTTCTCTATGCCGCTTTACCCCATGTGCTTCCTGATTTTGCCCCCTATTGGCTTGGAAGTTTGCATTTGTTTGCATAGGTTTTACATTTTGATTAAAATTGTTATTTCTCTGTTGTTGGTAAAAATTGTTGGTGCTTTGTTGCCCCCTCATATTAAGATCTCTATTGTAAATTCTGGGTACAGATGGATCTATATCCATAGGAGTTGGTTTTGGAAAATTATAATTTATATTATTATTGAGAGCGTTGTCCCTTTGAGGAAATCTTAAGTTATTGTTTGTGTACGTTAGCTTCACCCTGTTTCTATCATACGTGAAGTTTTGAGCAAACCGGGCTCTTTGGTTGTTAGATTCTAGTTCTTGAGCTTTTGCTAGCGCGTCTGGTAAATCTTGTGGATTTAGAGAGAATATTATGTCTCTTAGTGGGGTATTTAATCCTGTTATAAAAATTCGTAGGGCATGTTCCCTATTCTTTTTGTTTAGTTCTTTGGTTAAGTCTGCGTTATTTCCATGTAAACAAAACTTATTAATAGCGTCAATTTTTTGTTGACGAGGTTGTAATATTCTACAACCGACATTGCACCCTGACTTAAGATGCTTAATTCCTTTTCGATTATGTGTATAGGACGTTTGTCCGCATATGCAAAGTCTAGACGGGATAGAATTGCATCGAAATTTAGAACTGTTCCGTGGTTTGTTAATGCATCATTTGCATCATGTGTTATTTTATTTCTGAGTATCATTTGCATCATGTGTTATTTTATTTCTGAGTATGGTGAGTGCAGCGAAGTATTTTCTACTGCCCCTTTCGTATAGGCTCATAGCGTTAAGCGCTGCCTCTCTCCAACTAACATATGAATTCATTCTACCAGTAAATCCTGGTACAGATTTAACTATGTCTAACGATTCCTGACAGGCTACATATATTATCGTCAATCGTTTGTGTTAACAAATCGGTTGCATTAGAGGTATTGACTATTATTTGTGAGCGTAATTGCTCTACTTCTTCACGTAATGCTATATTGCTGTCGGCAATAAGGCGCGTTATTAGGTCTACTGTCAAAGCGTCACCGTTAGCCATTTTGTCTGATTTTAAGTTTCTGTTTTTTTTTTTTTTGTTAGTTATCTTTATTTTATCCCTTCTAGGAAGAGATGCTTTTTTATTCTGGAGGGTCTGGAGTTCAGAGTCGCAGAATTAAGCTTTTATTATAAACCGGAATATATTTTTGTTATATTGCTGGTCGAGCCTTTAATTATTGTTTTTATTAAAACAAATTTTTGGTTGAATTATCTTTTTCTATTTCTCTGGAGGGTCCCTTGGGTGGTGAATCGCAGAGAATTTTAAATTGTTATAAGCTGGAGGGTCCCCCCGAGGGTGGTGAATCGCAGCTTTTAATTATGTAATTTATTGGGTGTACAAACCATTAGTTATAGTCTTTAGTTTTTTTATTTTTTGAGTTTAGGACATTTCCTAGTATCGTGTTCGCTCTGACAAAAATTGCAGTACGACAGTTTTTTATATTTAATACTTGGGCTATTGCCCATTTCTTAATATGTAGTATATTCTAATTTTAAACTTACAAATGTATTCCCTTGATGGCTCTCTCATTAAATGATGCTGGTGTTGCCGTTGCTTCCTTTATGGTTGCTGTTGCTGCTGTTGACACGTCCGCTGATGTCTTTACTGCTGCTGTTAACAATTTTTTTGTCACTGTTAATTTTCTAATAAGTTGCTGATGATGCAAAATACTAGTATTTCCCCTCTTTCTGTTTGTGTTTTGTTGGTTAGTTGTGTTTTTATTTTTTTTTTTCAAAATTATTTTTATTTATTGTATCTGCTTTTTCTTAAAGCCTAACAATAAGTAATAAAATCTTAAATCTATTTAAAAACTAGACAAGCTCAAGCTCAAGTGATTGAGCTGTTTTGGTGATACGTTGCTCTTTAGTACGCAGGCATATCTCTTCTTTTAAGGCTTGTTTGATCGCAGGAATGTACCAAAGCATTAGCCAAAGGGTTTGGGTGATCTCGAAGTTTAGATATATGTATGTATATTTAATTCTGCTGTCTTCTTCTTCTTTTTTACCATAGGAATACCAAGGTCTTTATGGATATTTTCGTTACGCATGTACCATGGTGAACACGTGATTGTTCTAAGCATTTTTGATTGGAACCTTTGTATTAGATCAATATTAGTTGCACAGGTCGTACCCACAGTTGAATGCCATACATCCAAATCGGCTTTATGACCGCATTATATAAAAGCACTTTGTTGTCTACTTTGTTGTCTAGGCTAAGTTTGGAGTTTTTATTTAAACGCCAATTTAAATTTGCAGCTCTTATCTTCATACATGTTATTTTACTAGAGATGTGTTTTCTCCCCGTGAGCCTTCTATCTAGGTGAATACCAAGATATGTTACTTCGTTCGCTTGTGGTACTAAAATATTGTTTATTTTTACTGCCGGGCATATCTTTGGTCTTAGCGAAAATGTAATATGCTTACACTTCTGTTCGTTCACGTTTATACGCCAGTTCGCTAGCCACTCTTCGACAGAACTTAAATGCTTCGCTAATACTCGTGATGCTGAAATATGGCATTTGTTACGGCTCACTATAGCTGTGTCATCCGCAAAAGTTGAAGTTAATACATTATTAGCTGTTGGAAGATCTGCTGTATATATGATGTATAGTGTTGGGCCTAAAACACTGCCCTGGGGTACACCAGCCCTTATCTGTCGTTCATCAGATATGAAATCTCCCACTTTTACCATAAATTTTCTATTTTTTAAAGAAGACTCCAATGTTTTATACAATTCTAAAGGTAGAATTTTTTTTAATCTTATATAAAAGACCTTCGTGCCACACCTTATCAAACGCCTGAGCTACATCTAAAAATATTGCTGAACAGTACTCCCTGTGCTCAAATGCTTTCCTTATCTCGTTAGTAATTCTATTTACTTGCTCTATTGTGCCATGTTTCGCACGAAATCCGAATTGATGCATTGGTATTGTGTTATTTACTTGGAGGAAAGGAGTTATCTTTGATAGTAATACTTCAAATACCTTTGAAAGACAGGGTAGAAGACTAATTGGTCTGTATGAAGACGGCTGTGTTAGGTCTTTCCCAGGTTTATCTATCAAGATAATCTGCGACTTTTTCCATGAAATTGGATAGTATCCGAAACTAAGAATTGCATTTAAGAGCAAAGAGAGCACCTCTACAGCAATAATTGGTAACTCAATTAGCATTACTAGGAAATTTTATCATGTCCCGGCGACTTTTTTTGATTAAGTTCTTTGATGATACCAATGATTTCAGAAGGTGAAGTCATAAGAGACTCGAGCGACTCGAGTGACTTTAGCTGTGTTGGGTAAGATTGACAGCTTAAAGTTGTTCTTTGGCAAATTGGGTTGAAATACCTTTTCTAGGTGATTTGCAAAGCATTTAGCCTTTTCCTCATCACTTCGAGCCCAATTTCCACCCAAGTCTCGTATAGGCATGTTGGAGTCAGTTGGTGGCTTCATGGACTTTTGGGCTTTCCAAAGAGAATTTTGCTTGTTTGAATTTGGGCACAGCTTCTTTATATACATTTCGGTGTTCAATTCTTCCTCACGTTTGAGCGCTTTTTTAATTTACGTACAGCAGCTTTCAATTGAAGCTGAGTGGAGGGGAGCGATTTATCTGCCATTCCCGTCTTGCACGCCTTTTTTCATTTACAAGCATCTCTATTTCTTTATTAGAGATTTTTCTGAGACCAAGCGGATGAAAGCTTTTGTTTGGTGTTGCTAAGACAGCTGCGCTGGTTATTATATCATTGACTTCTCTTATACTTTCGTTAATATCTCTTCCTGTTTTTATTTTGTACTCAATATTAATGTGGCTACTGATGTATTTTTTATATTTTAGCCAATTCCTTTTATAAGAAGTTAGACCCACCTTTGGATTAACGAATATGGGTTGTTCACATAACTTTATTAGTACAGGAGAGTGATCAGAAGATAGATCAGTACATGTATCAGCTGTTATAAGCGATTTATTTATATTTTTGATTACAGCAAAATTAATTAAATCTGGTATTTTTTTACGATCACTAGGCCAATACGTCGACTTACCAGGAGATATTATTTCAAGGTTATTGTGCCTATTTATAACAGTTTGATACAGCTGTCGTCCTTTCGGATTAATGGGACGTGAGCCCCAGAACGTGTGTTTTGCGTTGTAATCTCCACCTGCTAGAAATCTTTGACCTAGTGTTCCAAAAAAGCCTTTAAATTCGATTTCTGTAATTTTAAACCGAGGTGGACAGTATGTAGCCGCAAGGTTTAAGTCACAACCTCGATTTTTTAGTGATATTGTTGTAGCTTGTCTCTGTGGTGTAGCATGAGATTCTAGAGCATAGTGGTTTAAACGATTTCTAATCAACACTGCCGTGCCACCATGCGCTTTACCATCCGGATGATTTGTAACATAAAGTCTAAATCCCGGTATATTGAAATTATTTTTATTTGTTAGATAAGTTTCTGAAATAAGCATTACATCTATATTCTTTTCAGACAGAAATCTGATAATCTCTAATTTATGTTGGTTAACACCGTTAGCATTCCATATACAGATATTTAGTAAGCTCATTTTTTACTTAATAAATTTTGCAGCATTTGATTTTGTGATTTTATTAAATCTTGGATCATGTTTTGCATAGTAGACATAAATTGTGTCATACACTGTGTAAGATTTATAATCATAGTTTCAATACCTCCATTTGGAGGATTTTGCGGCAGTTGCATTTGCACAGTGTTGCCTTTCACCACATTTGCATAGCTTCCTTGCATATTATTATTGTTAGAAGTAATAGGATTTGTAACTTTTTTCTGAGCTTGCTATAATTTCATTACGGGGTGTTTGTAACATTTGGTTACGACGTGCTTGAATGCCCTGTGACAACTTCGATTTCAAATCTTTATATACAGGGCAACCTCTGTAGTTAGCAGTATGATTTCCTCCGCCATTGCTGCATTTTTTTATTTAATTCTTCTTTCTTAAGGATGCATTTGGAAGTCGGATGTAAATCACCACATACCACTCAAACACTGCGTAGAGTGCAGTATGATTTAGTATGCCCATATTCTTGGCAGTTAGTATATTGTACCAGGCCGTTTCTTTTATGTGGTTCTTCAACAGTTACTCTACGATACAAGCAAATATTTCCAAATTATATATTGGATGGGTCTCATTTTTTAAGTTTATTCGAATTGGCAACAATTCAATTTTAAACATCGGCTGTGGTACTTTATTTCTATTAAATATATTTACAACTGTCTTAATTCCAAAACCACATTCTTCCAATGCTTCTTTGACTTCACTAAAGTCTACGGCGGACTCTATACCCTTGATTACAAACAACTAGGCCCTTAGAGCTCTTCAGTTGATACGAATAATAATTTTTGTTTTTATTTGACAAAAATTTAACTATGTCCATAAAACTTTTTACAGTGTAGGACTGAATTTTTGTTTCATCTATATTGCCTTTTTTCAAAGGCACTATATGGAAATTGTTATTACCTACAATTTTACTTAATTCAGCAACGAGAGCATTACTGCTACGTTCGCGCAAATATGTTGGAGGTGGTTTGGCATTAACGACTGTGGTGGTACCCTTCGCATCGTCGTCTGATCCATTGCTTAGTAAGGCAAATCGATTGCCATTTAAAACCTCCGGTTTATTCTTGATTGGTGTACCGCCTTGAAATTTCTTGGGATTCACCGCTGACTTTGAAGGACTTAATTTCCTTTTTATATTAATGTAGCGGTCAATGCCAGTTTGTACAGACTGGCCTTTTTTTATTGGTACATTCTCACCTTGCTTTATGTTGTTCTTCGCTGCCTGCGTACTTGCTGGTACCTGCTTAGTTGTTGGTGTGATCACGTTTGCTGCTGGCCGTTGTTGACTGCCGTTCTCTTCTGCTTTTGCTTTTTGTAAGCTCTGCTTATGGTGCTGCTCAGTTGATCGCTGCGATGACTCATCCTTCTCACCGTTGCCTTGTTTGTTGGTAGGAGCTGAACTCGCAGGCTGGACAAAGCTGAAGTAGGCATTCAGAGAATGCCTACGGCCGTGTTGGTGGGGCTCCGCTGCGCTCATGCTATTGTATTTTTGTTTGTTTTATTTCCCACTTATTATTTGTTATTTTATTATGTTTATTGTTTGTAAACAATTTATGATTTTTTATGTTTTGATTTGCACTTTCGGCGTTATTGGCCAACGCTTGCACTTAATGCACTGTTTTTTAATATTTGTTTATTTGGTTTTATTTTTATTTTTGTTTTTTTCGAAAGTTTCTTCGGAGCGCATGAAAACGCGTCCGTTTAGATTGAAAGCTCGAATTAATTAATTATTTTAATTATGAATTAAAAATTTTTCCAAACTTCGTTGCTTGTTCTTGTTCACACAGTTATGTTTTTGGTGAAAGTTTTTCACTTATACTTTTTTGGTCACTGTTATTCTTCTAAATCTTTGGTAGGTACAAATAGCTTTTCAAAAATTTGTGTAATTATGCTTTTTTTCACTTTAGTAGGCACTTTTGACTTCGTGTTAAACTATTTCTTTACAAGACAATTTTTCATATAATTTTTACTTCACTTTTTACTTTTCTTCACTTTTTGAAGGCACTTTTGACTTCGTGCTAAACTATTTCTTTACAAGACAATTTTTAATATAATTTTTACTTCACTTTTTATTTTCTTCACATTTGACTTCGTGCTAAACCATATAATTTTAACTTAGCTTTTTTTGTTTATTAGGCACTTTTTTTTGAATTCGTGCCCCACGTTGGGCGCCAAATAATTCCCGCAAGGAGGGAATTTTAAAAAAATATATATTTTATATCCGCGAACGCGCGGATGAAATGAGAACACGTGTGGTTCTAGTGGATTGCAAGATACAAATGAAGTCTTTATTTCAGAAATATCAATATATATACATTTTGGTTTTATTTACATAAAGTTAAAGCTGAAGTGTAAGCATCAGCTTGATTAAATCCAGAACAAAGAGTTAATTACAATTTTAGCTGCGACAGCAAATTCCAGCAGAACGTTAAGCGTTCTGTTTTCTTTACGATTGTTATTGTTATGCCTTCTTGTGAGGGCGAGCGATATTGTTTCGATAATGATGGATTTTTGGAGTCAGAACGGAAAAAGCATATCGAATTCTTAAATAATCAAAAACGTTAATTATATTTCCAATTTATGAGACAATGTAATTGCAAAGTGCAAAGATTCAATTTTATTTACAGTTAGGGTAAGGTTTCTATGCGGAGGCTATCGTTAACTTATATACACAAATTTGTTGCGGTTAATAAAAAATAATTTAATATAAATTGAATACTCGGAAAAACAACTCTTATTTCACTTCAAAGAGTTTTCGGTATACATAAGCATACGGCAATTAAAAGCGTTTTTGTTTATTAATTTAATTCAAAACTCCTATTTACATAAAAGGGTTCTCGTCCAACCATACATATACGAAATCTACCTTAGAATTCAACAAGTAATTTTAGTATATTAAAAAAAACAATACAGTTTTATCGATTTTCTTTGCATCTCTACTTACAAAAGAGTCCTTTTTCGACATATTATATATTACATACATTGTACGAAACCATTTATATACTTCTACTATTCAGGTTTTACTGAACCATTTTGATTTATTCATTTCATCTTTTAAATAAGCATAGGCTCAAAAGAACTTAAGCCAACTGAGCTGCTGAAGTTCCCAAAGATGATTTCTAACGAAAAAAGTCCATGTACACCTGCAGAAGCTACACGTTCGAAGCAAGGTGCTACGAAACAAAAAGAGGGAAAGACATAACATGCAATAAATTCATTGCTGAGAGTGACAGTCTAATAAAATACTGCACTCGGTTTTCATCTTCACCTATTAAGTACAACTTTGAATCGGCATTAGAAATCAAAAGGGAAAATCTCGACAATTTTTGGATAAGCCTCCAAGCTTCTTATGACGCAATAGTAGAATCTGATGACTCAGATCTACCAGAAAATTTTAAGGCCTTGGCCTACGCCAAATATGGAAACTGCTAAGATCAGTTCGAAGATACAAAAACAATGATATTTGAACAGTTAAAATTAATTAAAGCAATTGCACCCACTCCACCTCCGAGAGTAGAGCTGTCACAAATTCAAAAGCAAGAGGCAAGTATCCACCTCAAGGTGCTCGCATGTGACACTGAAATTTTCCATGGTGGTTATGAACAATGGCCGTCCTTCCGGGACAAGTTCACAGCCGTTTACATAAACCATCCAAAATTATCAAATGATCAAAAGTTGTATCACCTCAGATACAAAACAAAAGGTCAAGCAGGCGTCATCGTAAAACAGTTCGCATTAAATGACGACAATTTGCATATGGCTTGAGAAGCTCTGAAATCAAAGTACGAAAACGAACGAATACTGGTAGATAAGCAAATAACGATATTAATGAACTTGCCCAAAATTCAAAAGGAAACAAGTAAAGAATATATGAAACTTCAGTCCACTGATTCCAACTGTTTGTCGGCTTTAGCGACACAAAACGTTCCCACAGACATTTTGGTATATACATGCGCCGCCGCATTACCAGAAAAATCGTTATTGCTTTGGGAGAAATCTCTCTCCCCAAGGAAAAGAGCCCCACGTGGCAGCAAATGAAAGATTTCCTAACTACCCAGTATAAAATTGCAGAAAGAGTTGATAAAAGGATAATTAAACCCAAACGTATTTCCCATGACCTTACTAGAAGCTTCCAAAGACCCCAAGCCAGTAGCAACAACAATTCAAATAGAAGCTTCTTCAAAAATCAAACGTTCACATGTGAACAGTACAAACAACGTCCTGCAAAAATTAAACACCATTGAACGAAACAATTGTGTAAAGTCAAAAAGATAAGATTGTGATAGAAAATTTAATTGCGTTTATTGCCATAAGCGACATCATTCGATGTTGCATATTACCAATTTTTCCAGCTCACCCCCAAACAGCGCAAACGTAAAAAGAGCAACAGGTTTAATTGCGATTATTGCCATAAGCGACATCATTCGATGTTGCATATTACCAATTTTTCCAGCTCACCCCCAAACAGCGCAAACGTAAAAAGAGCAACAGGTTTAGTTGCAACAATAAATACAGAAAACTGCCAAGAAGCACCATGCTGCTCAAAGGCGTTAAAAACCCAAACGCTACATAGCGAAAACCACAGTAGGGTACTACTACCCACAGCAGTCGTCTCCATAGAACACCGAGGAGAACTGTTTAAACTCAGGGCCTTAATAGACCAAGGATCACAACGATCATTTATAGCGTCTAGGGCACAAAATAGGCTACAACAGCCTACAAAATTAGCCAATTTTGAAATTACGGAATAGGCGGAAGAGTAGTTCAAAACTCCAATAAAATCTGTAGGATAAGGGCATTCAAGCAGAAATTATTGTCTTACCGCAACTAACAAACATGCTTCTAAGCTATCATATAAATAGCAAGCATTAGCAAATTGGTGTGATCCTTAAGTTAGCAGACCCCAACTGCAACACTCCCGCTCAAATAGAAATTCTATTAGGCAGCGATCTCATACCACAGGTATTACTCGAAGGTATTGAGAAAATTGCAAAAACACTTCTGGCGAAAAATACCATTTCATTAAGGGTCCTAAGTGGACTAGTTGCGACCAGTTGGCACGATGACAACTCAAGTTGACGAAATCTCCAACGAATACCACAATTCGCAATAAAGAATTTTTTGTGAGTTATACGAACTCCCCCCGTATCAATCAAAACCCCTGAAGATCGGTATTGTGAGAATTTTTACAAAACCACAACTACTCGATCAGATGATGGCCGGTACGTCGTACGACTACCACTAAAGCCAAAATTTCCCGACACATTCGCCTTAGGTCATTTCCGCACCTCTGCTATCCAACAGTTTTTAAGTATGGAAAAAAACTCTACTTAAAAGTAAATACTACTCGTTTTATTTGCCACATCATGCAATAGTAAAGCCAGACAAAAAAACCAGAAAGGTAAGAGTTGTCTTCAATGCATCAAAATCCACCAGTTCGGGAAATTCCCTAAATGACACTCTATTTATTGACGGGACCCACGCTTCAGCCAGACCTAATGCTGCTTATCTTAAATTGGCGTATCTTCAAATACGTATTCAACGGGAACGTCGAGAAAGTGTATAGACAAATAGTCGTACATAAAGACCATAAAGATTTTCAAGGAACTATTTTCAGAAAACAAATGTTGACGACATTTTGTCTGGAAGTCACAGTCTTCCACAAGCATACGAATCCTTATCATAAGTTATAAGAGCCCTCAAAACCGCAGGGTTTTCACTGAAAAAGTACACACACACACAGATATAGTAAAAAAATATACCGAAATAAAACTTGTTGGACACTAATTTCCTGAAATTCGAAAAGGAAAGTACAACAAAGAATCTGGGGATTCAATGGAATGCGATATTTGACCAGTTTTCATATACCAGAGAGTCACTATCTTTTCGACCTGGCAGGATAGCTTTCGCCAATTATGATACAAGCTAAAATCATTATACAAGAATTATGGCTGGATGGGACCGGGTCGAACAAGTAAAACCACCCCGTTTAGAAAAGTGGTCCCATTAGTTTCCTTGGTGCAGACCCACTTAAACATGAAGAAATACAGATTGAATCTCTGGTCCGATTCTGAAATAGTTCCAGCCTGGAATGAAAGACGTACATATCTAATCGTACGTCACAAATACTTGACCTAGTGGGGTCAGCCACTTGGCGACACGTCGCCAGTGCTAACAATCCTGCCGATACAAGAGGGTGCAAGCTGCTGCACCTTGCCACCACCACCCTCTTTTGGAATGGTTCCCTATGGTTAAAATAATCTCCCGATTCATGGCCAAAATCACCCATGCGCAACATTATTGCCCCAGAAATTCGAAAAATTGACTGCTTTCACGCAACACTGGATGATAGTGAGATCTTTGAGCGATTTTCATCGTTCCCTCGTGCCCTTCGAATTATCGCCTATATGCTAAAGTTCATAGAGCGAGTCAAAAATAAAGTTAAGGGAACTCACCCAGAATCTCCCAGAATTGACGCACCTAAAACTCCAAAAGGCAAAGGTCGCATTAATCGCATCCACTCAAATGCGCTACTTCAGACTCTTGGTTATTAACCCATTCTTGGACACGAAAGGTCTGCTTCGTGCGAATGGTAGGCTTGCTAACTCAAGATCCCACCTCCTCAGTTATACCCACTTAGTCATTCTTGAACATCGAGTAATGCAGCATATAGTCCACCAAGAGTTCTACATATATTCCCCGTCTTAAGCTCCAAATAAAGAAATGCATTTTCATTTGCCAGATCTGCCTCTGCACAGCAGAAGTTGCGAACACAGACTATGGCAGTACTTCCACCGGAACGCTGCAACTTCGCTCTGCCTTTCACAATTATAGGCGTCGAATTTGCTGGGACTTTTCAGATAACGGCGTTCATGCTAAGGTCCCCCACTCTAATGAAAGGCTTTGTGGCTGTCTTTGTCTGTTTTACGACAAAAGCAGTGGACCTCGAGCTATGTACGAATCTAACAAAGGGGGCTTTTCTCGCGGCATACGCTCGCTTCGTCGGGCGACGCGGCTTCTCATCAAAACTGATGAGCGATAATGGTAAAACCTTCATGGGAGCCCAAGGAGCCACTGAAAAGGAGTTTGTGGATTTTATCAAAAAAGTCTCACCAGCGCTCCTCATATGGCTGGTTTATGAGAATCAGCTGTAAAAAGCTTTAAATCCCACCTCAAAAAGGTAGCTGGAAACTACAAATTTAATTATGAACAGTTCACCACACTGTTATTGCGAATTGAAGCCGTTCTCAATTCCGAGCCACTCACAATCCTCTCGCAAGGTCCCTTTGACTTCACAGCCCTCACCCCAGGGCATTTTCTAAAATCAATTCAAAGGAGCACCCTTTCTGGCCACACCTGAGCCAGGCGAGTGGTCGCTATCCTTATTAAATCGAAGGGAAATAATCAAAAATTTCCATCACGATGGAAGAAAGCTTGGAGATTATGTCACCATCCATGATGGCTGTCTACCCTCTACTGAATGGCGGCTTGGCCGCATAGAAAAACTACACTACGGTTCCGATCTCCGCACCCAAAGCGGCATGTTAACAGGACCGCTCGTGAAACTATGTTTTCTACCATATATTAACGAAATCAGATATAAAAATCAAACCTAACTGTAATGGTCGATCTACATTACGACCCATTCTTCCCACATACCGTGGCACAATCGCCATATGACTTTTCATGCAACAAATTTGTAATTATAATAACTTCTTCATACAGATCAATATGGATGTGGATATGCCCAGCGTGCCAACGCCAACTGAGAGGTCCACCATTACTGTGCCACGCGCTGGGGCAGCTCCAGCGCCACAAAGCCCAGCGGCAACGCCTCCTGCAACTGCCGTTCGTAGGGGCACACGACCACTACCACCCTCCTCAACGCCGGCCGCGGATCCTCCGCGCAGCCGATGTCCACTGCGTCGGCGCTCTCATCGGCTACAGCATTGCAGCATTTTCCGAGGCATGCAGCACATACAACGCCAAAATGTTGCTCAGGCTCAGGGACACTGCTTAAATTGTTTGGCGACGGCACACAACACGCAGGAGTGTACGTCAGTCACCCTCTGCTAACTGTGCAACCGGCTTCACCACACTATGCTGCTTCGCACCCCAAAACGGGCCGTCATGAGCCAACTTTCCGCGGGCAGATCGCAGCAGACTTGCCGTCCGGATCGGCAAAGAAGGCTAATAGCCTTGAGGTATCATCACGGCGTGAATTACTCAGCTGACGCCGAAGCTTGGGGAGACCAGGTCGGTTGTGGTCAGGAGTAAGGGGCCTAAAACCTTCTCTAAGGAAGGTATTAAAAAGACCGTAAAGGAGGTGTGTCCTTCGCGGTGCGCAAAGTCAGCCCTGGAAGTTGAAGGTATCCCTGATGGTAGGGCCAATCGCGGCCTGGAGGGTACGGAAAAAGTGATGTCCGCTTTCCTGGAGGCCGGTAGTGTGGTATTGCCTTGTTCCAGGAGCCCTATGGTGTGGTTCGGGGTCTTTCTGGGAGTTTTAAGATGTTCACGAATCTTAGGGCTAATATCGCAATAATTTTGAGTGAACCCATCTTTGATTACGTAGTTGTGAATTCTTCACAACTCGGTATATTTGTTGCTGTGTTCCGATAGAAAGGAAATTCGGTAGGATAGTTGCCGCTTGTTTGTATTGCAAGTATAGCGAGCCCCTAGAGTCCTACCTGGACTACAAGGATCAGCTACTACTACTTGCGAGTCGTATCTCATTTATCCTTGGGCTTGATGCGACTGTCTCGTTTTCGATGTGGTTTGGTGAGGTATACCGAAATTCGTCTGGATACCAAAGTCACAATCGAGGCGAGGTTTTAAGCGAAAGGGTGGTAGCCAATAGCCTGTATATTGTGAACGAGCCGATCGAATGTTATACGTTCGATGAACCTTCGGGCGTGAGTGACGTGACGCTTGATAAAAATCATGGTTACACCTTCATCCCCTCCCTCGAGGTATGGTATTGCCTGAAACAAATATGGACGAGCAAATAGCTCGTCTTAACGTGGTAGTTTGGGGGATAAATGATAGGGTTCTTAGGAGGTGCGAAAGTTTCATGGTTAAGATCAGGGACGAATCTCGTTCTTTTCGGGGTAGCAGTCTCCTACCAGTACTTCGAAAATTGCTGGAAAGAGTTATGGTGCAACAGCTTCAGGAGCTAACGCGGGGTATGCGCTCGGATAGGCAGTTTGGGTTCAGGAAAAATGTCACCAAGTTTGTCATTGGCATATTAGTTGACTTCAAGGAAGCGTTTGACCAACTAAGCTGGGATCGAAGGGTGCAACGGATGGAAGAGCTTGACTGTTCAGAAATTACTCTTTGGCGGAGTTATTTTTCGGACAGAAAGGCTTTTCTAGTCGGCATCAATGAGAGTGTCGAGATTGGGGTGGTTCGTGGCTGCCTGCAGGCTTCCATTTGTGGTACATATGTTTGGAATCTTTTGATGGACTATCTGCTTGGGCAGTTTGGCCCACTCTGTAAGTGATTTGCATATGCAGAAGACATTTTACTTCTGGCCGAAGGTCGCTCGCGGTCTAAGTTAGAGCGGGCGTGAGGACATTTCTTAGACATTCCAAATTCTTGGGGCTTAGGTGAATGGAAAAAAAAACGTTCTGAAGGACAGATTGTCGCCGATTCGTGCACCGATTGTCCGAATGAACGGGGGAGTGAAATAATGTGTTTCACGCCCTACTTGATAAACGTGTAGGAGCGACTGCAAGCAACCGTAGACAAAATGCGACGCATTTTGAGGAGTGATTGAGCTCTTGGACGTCGTGCTGTTCGCACCATGGGAAGCAGCTACGACGGTCTTCGGGTCCCAAAAACTCCTCTCATTCAGCGTTGATGTACGCTTGCCTGTTTGCCTGTATGTCGTACCGTCTCATCGGATGCTATGCAAGTCAATAGTCCTAACGGCCGAGTGACTTATGATTTTGTCCGAATCTGGGTTTCATCAAAGGCATCTATCTGATAAGTAGGGTAGTTTTTGTGGGGAGGGGCTAGAGGGTTGGGTGCATATAATAGCAGAATACCCGAGATACTCGGTTAGTGGTGAGATCTAGTGGAGATGGTATGCCGAGCAGTTAAGGCGCTTAACTGGGAATTAGGGTTAGGTTTTGTAGGAGTGGTGTGTGTATGGGATGCGTGAATGGGGTCTAACCTCTGGTCACCAGTCCCGGACAGTATTGAAACTGAATTGGTATTAGTTTCGGCTACAAGGTCTGACCATATGCTTAGTTCTGGTATCAAGGGGAGCAGAAGCACTTGGAGTCCCAATCTGCTCATGCGGACTGGCCCCTCGGACAGTATCGTGGTGGTTGTGGTCAGTTGAATATGAAGTTACATTGCAACAGGGTGCCAGACCCAAAGTACACCAAAGATTTTAGATGGGCCTCAAACTCTTTCAAGGTTGTTAGTGTGTCCATTCCACGCTTCCAATTGGTACTGAAAATGCCTGCACTGATCAACGGATTGATCTAATCTGCTGTGCTTTTAAACGCCGTGAGATAAGGCTATCGTCATCAGGTACCCACGCCAAACACACCGGACGTTGTATGATGGGCTGATGACCAATAATGGAAAAAATTTACGAGTTGTATGGGAACCATACTAAAAGCAGTATGAACATGTACCATTGCACAGTGGATCCGTCAGAGGCCAAAAACAAAAAAATCAACCACACATGATTGAAACAAAATGTAAACCAATTGTCTCTTAAATGTCCAATCTTCTTTAAACCATACCGCATTTTTCTGAAAACCTAGCGGGACTTTCTAAAAACAGCATTGAAAGCGTGAACACGTGCTCATTTTCGCAACGCAGATGCGCGCAGAGTGATGTTGTCAAATTAAAATCGAACTTCAAAGAGATCAAACGTTTGCTAGAGTGCTCGGAATTGGATTATTTAAAATGCATTTTGAAGTTGAAGATATTAACTTTAAATCGAGATGTTAATAATTAGCATCCTTGTAAAGTATTTCATGAAAAACTAATTTTATCGATAGTATCTATTTTGTGTATTTTGTGAACGTCTTTTTTATGTTTAGTTGAAGTTTTAGTTGTGTTTCAAGAAAATCCAGAAATTGGTTTGTATGTCATTGTGTTTGTCTTACTTTTAAGGTTTGAATGTGTTAAACTTATCTGCAGAAATGTGCAGATGTCTGTATAATCGTAAAAATACTAAGGCCGTTTAAGTTGTCCTTTTGTCTATTGTGCTGTGTTGGTCTGTCTTCGTCTTTTGTAGCTGTGTATATTTTTGCAAAACTGTTAATAAATAAATACATATCTAAATTTTGTTTATGTATCCTTTGAATAATTTTTGATGTAGGTTCTTCCCATAAGTGTGTGTTTACACGCCTGCATATTTTTAATATATGATGCACAGAACACGGAACCAAACCAGAAAAACTGACGAAACTGATTTCAGTTGTGCAGGGGAATATTCAAAACAACGGCTACATTACAGAGTTGAGCGATCTGTCGAAAAAAGTTGAGAACATCTGTAAAACAATTTCAACTTTTTGGAAGATTTATAAACGCAAAAAATCTTCAGTTCTTCAATACCAATCTGGTTGGCTGAATAAAGAGGAATCGATTTTGTTAAAACGCACGCAGTGTAAATCGCAGCAGATGGAGGAAAGTACTCATCGTGGCCGTCCTCAACTGGATTGTGCTGACTCTTCAACGAGAACTAAGCGACGTCGTATAGCTCAACTGAGTGAAATAGATGAGTCCGCTGTTTCTGCTCTACGCAATGAACATCAGAATCAAGAGATTCTGCCAGCAGATCCCATTGAAGTTATTTCACTCTTAATGGAGACCTCTATGTCGAAACACCAGTATTTGCTGATAAGAAATTTTGTGAACAGCAAAATTTCCTTTGATTTGTTTCCAAGCTATCAAAAAATACAAAATTCAAAAAAAAGTAGATACGCAGACAATATTTTTGTAGACGAATCTCATGCGGAAGTCGAATTGCAGAGCTTACTTAACAGTACAGCATCTAGTATAATAGAGCTTCAGACCAACTTAATTGAAACTATTCCTGAGAATGCAGTTAGCAATCTAACTTTAATTGGAAAATGGGGCTTTGACGGAAGTACGGAGCATAGCGAGTATAAGCAAAAGTTTTCATCCAGTGATTTGAACGATAGAAGCTTTTTTGTAACATCATACGTACCTCTCCAACTAGTTTCGCAAATAGATGATCAAATAATTTGGAAAACCCCCGACCATCGTCGACTCGTTACTGTAGACCGATCAGATTTCAATTCAAGAAAGAGACAACCGAACTATCGACTAAAGAAGAGAAGTATTTTAAGGAAAAAATTAGCCTTTTGAAGTCAACACAATTAACCGCATCTAATAGAAAAATAGTTATTACACATAGCTTGCACCTTACTATGGTAGATGGAAAAGTGTGCAACGCGATCAGCGAATCTTCCGCTAAGAAGTTCGCACAACATTTTATGAATTTTGCTTATCTCCACTGCATTCATACATACGCTTCTTTGAATACTTTTTACATGTCTCATATAAACTAGAGGTCGAAATGTGGCAAGTAAGAGACACAGAGAAGAAAAGTAAAGTATTGGAGAGAAAAAACAAAATTCAGACGGAATTTCGCGAAAAAATGGGTATAAGAGTGGACAAACCTAGAGATGGAGTAGAGGATCGTCCAACGATGGAAATATCGCAAGAAAATTCTTTTCTAATGCAGCCTTGAGTTCCGAAATCACAGGAATTGATAAATGTTTGATTCACAGATGTGCAACATTATTGCAAGCCATGGCATCGGGGTATAAAATCAATGCGGAGAAATTTAAACTCTACGCGCTGGATACAGCTAAAGATCTGATAACTGCAAATCCATGGTACTATTTGCCGGCAACCGTTCACAAGGTTTTAAAACATGGTTCTGCTGTGATAGAGCTGCATTAGTGTCGATTGGAGAGCTTTCGGAGGAAGCTGCAGAGTCCAATAACAAGGAAATAACAAGTAAGGAAGGGCTAAGTTCGGGTGTCATTGAACATTTTATACTCTCGCATGGTAAAGTGATAATCGAGATTTCATAATACGTCATTTACATATTTTTCAAATACCGTATTTTTGTAAAGTTTTATTCCGCTATCATCATTGGTTCCTAATGTTTATACTCGTATTATACAGAGATGATGCCTACAGAGACAAAGTTGCTAAGGAGAATATTATAGTTTTGTTCACATAACGGTTGTTTGTAAGTCCTTAAACTAAAAGAGTCAGATATAGGGTTATATATACCAAAGTGATCAGGATGACGAGTAGAGTTGAAATCCGGATGTCTGTCTGTCCGTCCGTCCGTCTGTCCGTCCGTGCAAGCTGTAACTTGAGTAAAAATTGAGATATCATGATCAAACTTGGTACACGTATTTCTTGGCTCCATAAGAAGATTAAGTTCGAAGATGGGCAAAATCGGCCCACTGCCACGCCCACAAAATGGCGGAAACCGAAAACCTATAAAGTGTCATAACTAAGCCATAAATAAAGATATTAAAGTGCCCCCTACTTAGTTTTTTGTACATATCTCGGAAACTACTATAGCTATGTCAACCAAACTCTACAGAGTCGTTTCCTTCAGGCATTTCCATATACAGTTTAAAAATTGAAGAAATCGCATAATAACCGCGCACACCTCCCATACAAAGGTTATGTTGAAAATCACTAAAAGTGCGTTAACCGACTAACAAAAAACGTCAGAAACACTAAATTTTACGGAAGAAATGGCAGAAGAGAGCTGCATCCAGGCTTTTTTTTTTAAATTTAATATGGGCGTGGCCTCGCCCACTTATGGACCAAAAACCATATCTCAGGAACTACTAGACCGATTTCAATGAAATTCGGTATATAATATTTTATTAACACCCTGATGACATGTACGATATGGGTGAAATCGGTTAACAACCACGCCTTCTTCCAATATAACGCTATTTTGAATTCCATCTGATGCCTTCTCTGTATAATATATACATTAGGAACCAATGATGATAACGGAATAAAACTTTACACAAATACGGTATTTGAAAAATATGTAAATGACGTATAATGAAATCTCGATTATCACTTTATCATGCGAGAGTATAAAATGTTCGGTGACACCCGAACTTTGCCCTTCCTTACTTGTTTCATATTGAATTAGTATTTGTTTTACTCACCCTTTTTCCAAATATTATCTTGAAGACACAAAATATTCACAAAAGTTAAAGAAACACAAACACAATCTGCACAATTCTCAACTATCGACGCGTTTGTAACCGAATTCTTTTTTTCTTCGAATTCAATTTTTCGCAACGAACAAGCAAACGTCAAATTCACGGTATCATGCTGTACGCTTTCACATCCATCGTTTTCAATAAGCGGTGACAGCTAAAAAATTTGTTTGTCTTCTTTTGTTTTATTTTTGCTTACCATCTGTTGAGTGAAGAGCTTATAATATAAAACAAACAAAATACACAATAGATTGACTTCTTACTCATTTCAAAGATTTGTGAT
Source organism: Bactrocera tryoni (assembly GCF_016617805.1). NCBI lineage: Eukaryota > Metazoa > Arthropoda > Insecta > Diptera > Tephritidae > Bactrocera > Bactrocera tryoni. The sequence continues at coordinate 16,691,195 of NW_024395977.1, forward strand.
TTGTGAGGAAGTGTTAGTGACAAGTAAAAATTGTGTAAATGTATTGGAGTTTCGGTCACGCAAGTTTTCCTGGGTAGTCTTCTAATGAAATTCCCTAAACTGTATACACATACACTCACATACGCATACCAATATTTACACACTATTAGGGTGCGCCGACATATGTATATTAATATATAAATATAATTTCGGCTTTGCTGATAAGTAAGCATGTTGAATGATATTTGAACAGCGGGAATTATTTTAAGTTCTGAGGACAGGTAATAGCAACAGGAGGGCAGATCTGGAGAATATAGTATAATGAAAGCCGAAGCAATTTGACGCGCAGAGTTCACATAATGCCGTTTAATCCAAAACTTGGCTTCAACAGTATTTTTACTACAAAAAGCAATGCTTTATTAATACAGGGAATTTCTTATGACCTATTTTTTGTAAACTAACACAAGTTGCTACACCCAAAATTCTAAATATCATAAACCAATAGAATATACCTGACTTGTTCAACAGGCAGACAAACGAGGTATCAATGGAGTTGGGCAGACTCTTGAGATTCAAAAATAATACCATAAAAACTCTAGTACTAGTAGAGCTAACAGATCGCTATCTTATTGACAGATAAGCCAGTAGACTGAGAACACCATACAACGAATATTGTATTATTATTATTATTATTTATTAGACACATTATAAAATATTATATCTAAGATAGTATGGCGTACTAGCTACGGCGGCCTTTGACGCCTATCTTATAAGTAAGTTTAATATTATTACAATTGGTTGATTAATCTAAGTTGTTCTATGAATAAGTAAATTTGATTAATATTTTTTGAGTTAATACGATTTAAACAATACATATGTAGGTTTGATTTGATTAAAGTAAATTGCTCTGATTCAGTGATTGAGATTGTAGAGTATTGCCACAGTCGCATCTTTGCGGTGTTTTGTTGGTGATCAAATGTTCGTGTGTAAGCTTCTTATGTATAATTCGTCGATTTTTCGAATCTATGTACATAGAAGTGGAGAAGAAGTGATTTTTGAACAAAGCCAATACGGATACCAAACATTGTATGGGAAAAATCGCAAATATCGGTATAGGGTTTCTTGACTCTCTAAAATTAAATAAATTTGATAAAAAATGGAAAACACGAGGATTTAGCTACCCCAAAAGATACAATTTTTTATGTTGACAAAGACATTAAGCCAGAAACAGACCTCGTCTGAGATAATAATATTTCGATGAAATGAATTTGCGAAACACCTGTTATGAGTTGAATTTGTGTAATAAATTTTGACAACTTCCAATCGTTATACCAAATTTTACATTATAAAATGGCCAATCTTACTGAACACACTGACAAAATTTTACACAAATTCGTAAACAGACATAACCTCACGAATAGTTAAAATCACGTAATATTTATTAGTAGATGCTGTATAAAACTTTTTAAATTTATAAACATCATCAAAATTATGCATAACTGATGCAGATAGATCAGGATGGTTGCTTAATGGGAATGAGAAAGCATATGTGCGTCGTCACATGACAGGTGGTGCGAACATTGTATAAAGTATACGTGGTTTTTGTGCGGTCCAGTGTTTCCTCATAGTTTCTTCCAAGTTTTTGAGGCAGCCTTGGCTAAATTTTTTCCCCTGTTACAATTAGGTGACGGACGCAAGTGGGCAATTATAACCGAAGGAGTAATTACAGTTTTGTATCTTATATTTAATTATTTTACACTTCACATTTTTTCCCGGCGAAATTATTTTTAATGTATGATTGTTTCCCCTAGGAACAGCAATACAGGCACAACGAGCTTATAATTTTGTTTTGCCGTTGTGGTTGGTGACATCAGTTGTTTTCCCCTTTCTTTTTCTTTTTGTTTTCTTTTTCGCATTCCTTTTGGCTTTTGGAATTGCTAACCACCGAAAATAGAAATTGGACTTAATAGGAAAAGACAGACCACTTGACAACTTTTTCTAGTGAGGTATGGCTTTAGAGAATAGTTCTGGCCGTACAGCAGAAATTCCTTCTCGGAGGATTTCAAAAATTGCGCGAACGCCGCCAAATGGCAAAATTAAGGAGTCCACCTTGGCTGGACCAATAAAAATAGTGAATCAACTGATAATGAGAACATGAGTGACAAAGCCAAGAGAACGCAAAGCAGCGAAACAATAACTATTTTTTGAAAATTGAGCAGAAAAATAAAAGAGCTCTAAAATATGATGTCTGGTCAGAGACATATAAATTAAGCAATGCGAGAACTTGTAAGCGGTATCATGAACTTTTATGACAAAACAGAAAATCCCGAAACCAAATCGAAAATAGCGTCACAAGTATCGCTTTTTGACACTGAAGTAAATACATCAAAAAGATCATGGGACAATTAGGTCGAAACCAGACGCCATAATTCTAAAAAAAAGGTGGTATGCAGACATCCTCCGTAAAATTAAAGGTGGCAGTGGCCTCAAAGAATTGGGTTCAAACGTGACCTACATCAGGAAAACTCTCAGAGGAGACCTGCTCATAGAGTTAAAAAACTAAGGACACAAAAGAGCTCAAACTTTTCAGAACGTATGGAGGGAAAGGTTGGCGAGATGGCTGTAATGTAACCAAAAACACACAACGTCACTAGTATATTGTGCAAAGACCTGAAGAAGTTTGCGGCGTTAAAAATTTTCTGAAAACAAGAAACGGCACTCAAATAGCCCTTATAAGTATGCCTGCGTGCTCAAGATGCCAAGACTGTCCTTAAATAGTGGAAGCGCGGGACATGTTGCAATAGTATGCAGTAACACACCGATTTGTATGATCTCCAAACGAGAACATTCGGTTCTAAGTACGACTTGCCCTAAATTGGAGTTGCCACCAATGGAAAAATGAGAATATTGCAGCTGAACTTAAACCACTGCACTGCAACACCAGTCCTGCTGCAACAAACCGCAACATTGATATCGCCTTACTAAGTGAGCACTTTTCCCAATTTTCGGAAAGTGATTGGATTACAGATGGCAAAGCAGCAAAATGGTCCTGTAATGTACAAACATTGACATCTTGCTGCATAGAAGCAAAAAATGCTTTTACATGAGCGCAAATAGTACGTAGTAGGAGAAATATATTTCATAAGCTGCTAAGCTCGTCTATTAAAGAATTTGAAGACTTACTCCTGGAATTATCTTTAGAAAGTAGAATCAAGCCGCCGATAATAATGGCGGGGCGATTTTAACGCATGGTCTACTACCTGAGGTAACAGAAGTTCAAACTATCGTGCGCGCCTAGTTCTTCCAAAATAAGTGGCAGCAACCAAAATGCACTCCGTTCATGAAGAAACGCCCGGATTACCAGCGCTGAGCGAAGAAACGAAGCGACGAAATGCTGGTTACAGAAGAAAAATCAAAAACAACAAAGGTATGTTCACCGATCCCTGGAAAGTCCAGCGCTTGGTTTTAATCAAAAAACCACCAGATGAACCAACATCGTATCGACCTCTGTCTATGCTCGACACAATGAGCAAAGTGTAGGAAAGCATAATAAGAAATCGTTTGGAGTTCGCAATCTAAGAAGCCGACGGATTATGAGAAAGATAATACGACTTCGGAAAACAGAGGTCCACTATCGATACACTAAAAGAAGTTGTCGACACTGTAAAATGTGCAGTGAGTGGCAAAAAATGGAAAGGTGGTACAAAAAAATAGCGGGCGCTGATTACCCTGTGAATAAAAAAATACACAATTTAGGTACATAGATCAAACGCTTTTAAATAAAATTAGATTTTGTTTTTATTTTAACAACATAAATTAACGAAATTATAATTTAAATATTATAAATGCTATAAGTTTTATTTGTGAAAAAATGTCCATAAGCAGGGCGGCGAGAAACCAATGCCGAAGATCGAGTTTCCACTTATCGAGATCACAATGAATCGCGGTAGAGTAGCGTAGGCAGTAGGGAGTGTATAAACGAATGTGTGTAACGAAGTGCTTAGAACGAATTGAATGTCCTATCCCGATGTCCATCCTTTTTGCTGAGTGGGTACAGTTGTGGTGAGTTGTGTTGGTGTGGTGTGGTTATGTAAGTGTACGGTGCCATCGGATGTGGTGTATTATGCTGTCTTGCTAGGGTGCGCCAGTTTTTCTCAGGTATAGTGGGGGGATGCTTAACTCATTTAAACATCCTGGGCCGCCTAGGCGAATATTTTGCCTAGTATTGCGTATGTATATGATGTCGCTTGGCTCAGATATGGCCAGAATGGGTACTCCTTAGCCCTGGAGTTTGGACTGTGGCAATAGAGTGGTCTTGCGAGGGAGTGGCCGTGTATAGAGAACGGCTTCGATGCGGGGAGTAGATAATTCTTTATACTTAATTTGAAGCTTTGTATAGTTGATTTCCATAACTCACCCTTATGAGGAGCGATTGGATAGATGCAATCGCATTGGGAGAATGGTGATCCCTTAACTTCCTTTTGAGATTTTATTTATTTTTTAACATTTATGAAAAGTGTCGACTTTTTGATACAACTGTGTTATATTTTATGTTTTAGCGCGTGTCAGAGAGCTGCAACGAGTATGATAAAATCGGAACAAACAATCGTGCCAAAAACACAATCAAATCAATTAAGTTCAGCATAGACAACATTGGTAATCAATTCGTGTAGCCGCCAGCGTCAACTGACCTGATGCAACACGAACAATCTGTTCTTCGGCAATCACGATCGTGTAAACGTAAGGCTGGCTTCGATTGCAATCGTATCGTGTCAGTTCATAGCGTTGCGACGATTGTTTGAAATGAAATGAGATTTTGGGTAAACTATGAGTAAATCTTCGAGTAAATCTATGAGTATAGCAAACAACAACCAATGCTGCCAACTCAGTGGTTTTACTTTCCCGCTGGTGGGCAAAAAACTTTTTTAGTGGCTTGTGGTTTGTTTTAGTGGTAAATACCCTCTGACGGTAAATACAAAAAATTAATAATATAATGTATATTATATATAGTCTTCACAATTCCTTCCCCCATATAATATTTTAGTTCTATTTCAAGCTTTTGAAGAGCTACGAATAAGACATATAAAGATAGCCTGTTATATCTCAAGGGGGGAGCCTTTTTAACAGCTACATTCCACTATACTCAATTGTTTGATATACTCATATGTTCTCTTTTATCTTGTTCGCTCTTTCTTTCTTCTTATAGAATAAATCTTCATTTTTTAAATCTTTTAAAGTGAAAAATTACTTGTAATGTACTCCATCATTAAGATACTCATATAACAATGTTTAGTAAACGACAGTATTCTCAAAAATTTAGAGATTTCTGGCTCAAAGACCCTATTTTAAAAGATTGGTTACAAGTTGTAGAAGATAATGACGGCAATAAAGTAGCTAAGTGTAGGGTTGCGGAATCACTATACAGATTTAAAAAGTCATACAACAACCAAAGAAAGAAAATGCTAAGGTAAATCAAAATAAGATTATTTTTTATTATTCACTTTTTCATTAAATTACAATTTTAATGAAGTTATAGTTTCAATTATTTACATACATAACACATTATATACATTATTTACAGATTAACACGGTTCATCCAAAACTTCCTTTCAAACCAATATGTAGATACTAAAGTATCAAAAACAAAAGAGGCTGGGCTTTCATTGTTTACAGCCATGCACACGAGCGTATGTGTGATTGATCATTTAGGCCAGGCTATTAATCACTCTCTTACCAATGAAGAGGATAAAATAAAGTTACATCGAACAAAGTGTTCAAATATCATCATGAATGTTTGGGCACCACATTTCTCTGATCTACTAAAAGAAGATTTAAAAGGTCAACCTTACAGTATCATAATTGATGAATCAATCGATATTATGAAAAACCTAGGAATTGTAATAATCTATTACAGTAATCGTTTCGAGAAGGTCGTATCTACATATTTAGATTTAGTAAGGTTAAATGACTGTGATGCTAATAGTATTGTTTCTGCAATTAAAGACGTTCTTCAGCGGTTTGAATCACAATTAATAAATATGATGGGTATTGGAACCGACAATGCATCAGTTATGACTGGTGTAAATGAAGGTGTTTACGCTAAATTAAAAAGAGAGGTCCCTCATTTGAATTTAATCCGTTGTATATGTCATTCACTACAATTAGCCGTCTCCAGTGCTGCTAAACTGTTTTTACCACGAAATCTAGAGTATATAATTAGTGAAACTTACAATTGGTTCTCCCGATCTGTGTCAAGACAAGCTAAATATAAAGATTTGTATAAAGCAATAAATGATGGAAAAACCCACTGAAGATCGTGCAGTCCTCTCAAACTAGGTGGTTAGCAATTGAATCAGCTGTCTCACGGATATATAACCAGTGGCTGGAGCTAAAAACTCATTTTTCAATTGCTAAATTAGACGAAAGATGTTACACGGCAGAAGTCTTGCATGGGATGTATAACGATGACATTAACTTTGCGTTTCTTGCTTTTCTTTATCCAATACTTACTGAACTAAATAGGGTTAATAAACTATTTGAGTCGAAAGATGCAGATCCAACAAAACTAAGTGACGAGTTGGTGAATTCAAATGAGTTACTTGTTAATAAGATCAAACTGCCTACCCAAAGAGTGAATATTTTTACTCAAGACATAAATGATTTCATTGATCCAACATGTAATTTAGGGTATAGATTTAATACTGCTATGACAAAATTAAAAGAACAGGGACTAAAGTAGAGTGACGAGAAAGCAATTCGTCAAAGATGTATAACATTTATTGTGAATTTAATTATTGAAGTTAAAGTTCGATTACATAATAATGTCGGCATAATGATCATGATCCCAAGGATTAGTGTTGATAGTACACTAAACCCTAACAAACAAGCTATTACTGATTTAATCAAATATTTTAATCACAATAAGAGTGAAGACTTGATTGCACAAATAGACGACCAATGGTATCAAATTCATACCTTAAAGTGGAATAAATCTAAAGATACTAAAAAGTTTTGGTATGAAGTTTTGGCCTTTAAGGATGCTCAAGGACAAAGAGGATTCAAAAAATTGGCTTCTTTTGCTATGTTAACTTTGATATTACCTCACTCTAATGCTGACGTCGAGAGACTTTTTAGTAATATGAACATAATCAAAAGTAAAAAGCATAAGAAGTTGGATCTACCAATGTTGAGATCACTGTTGATATTTTTTTGAACGGTAAATTTCACGTTGTCTCGCCTTTGGTTTCGTTTGAATCATTTGCAGTTATCTTTCAGTGTCACTTTAGATTATCGGCATATTGGTACCACAGAAAATTGTTTGTTTACAGTATAATATTTAATAATACATAAAAAATTGTATTTTTACAGTATAATAAATAATAATATTTAATAATTTTCAACGTTCATTTTGAGTATTACATATACCGTTTTTTAAAGAAAAAATAGATTTGACCAACTTTGAGTGGAAGTTTTTTACAACTGCTCACGGAAAGGGCGTAGTAGGCGGAATTGGAGCTGTCATAAAGAGAAAATTTTGGCAAATGGTGAAAGCTCAGAATATTTTTCTTAATAACGCCCATGATTTTTTTAAATTGGCAAAAATTAATATAAATGGTATTTCTATTTTATATGTAAGCAGTACATATATAAAAAATACAACTGCATTTCTTTCGAAGAGATGGGCTAACGTTAAGATTCCCGGAATAAATAGCAACCATTATTTTTCATTTCTTAATGAAAATGAGCTTGAAATAGCACTAACGGCAGATTCAGCAAAACATAAAATTTATTTATAAACATATATACATTAATAAATTAATTTATAAACATAAAATATGAATTAAATAATCTTATTAAAAAGAGTATGAATTGTTTTGTTAAAATAAATACAATTGTTTTTATTTATATACTACTGGAAAATATTTAGCGTGCGTAACGTTGGGTTCACGGCCATTGATAAAAAACTACAAAATATTTTGGCTGCAAGTAAGTTATTTTAGAATTCTCTTATATTCATCTTTCTTTAAAGTCTTTCGTTTGGTGTGCTTTATTATACAAAATTTGCTAAAAATTACGAAAACATACCTCAACCTTCAAAGCTACTTCCATTTTTTGTAGCGTACGTAGCAATACTTTGAGATCAAATTTTTCGCAGCTTAAACCTGTTACAAAAAATATTTTGATGACATTCGAAAGTACACTCAAATCCCACTAAACACTGTGTATAACTTGAAGGTATGTCTTTTGAAAGACCAAAAAATTGTTATATTTCAATCCGAAAACGCGTAGGAATGTGGCGTTCGTAACGCAGGATTTGCCCATATCATGAAATGAAATTGTAATGAAAAGCATCAAATACCATACATGGATACATATGTATTTTTTTATTTTTATGTATTCTAAACTATAAAATAAAAAAGAAATTCACTAATTCAACAAAAAAATATACACATAATTCTTGTTGTATCAGATTATAATGAAACAAAAGGAACTGCGTTGGTATGACCTGTCGTCACGACTTTATTTTTAGCACTGATTTAAATCCGCAAGGAGCGGCAATTATATGCCTGCTTGTGCAGTAGGCACATGTACAAAAAAATGCAATAATAATAACTGCACATCAATAGGTAATGCAATTTATGTAGGTGCAAATAGATGCGCTTATACTTAATATGTAGATATGTATGTAAACTAATTATGATTTCGGGAATAGAGCATACGCTAGCGATGTGCATATGTACACCAGGCAGCATTCAGCGTCGCTAACATATGTATGCCTATATGTCAATAGCTGAATGCAAGTAACAAAGGAAAGAAGAAATAACACTACAATCAGGCGATATTTGTCCCATAGGCGTAGCGTATGCAAACTTAGGTGGGGAATTATACCCTCTACAATATCTCAATCTTGAACATCCTTCCCGGCTAAACCCTCGCGGTTCAGAATTTCTTCGTGCATTCCGGTGATTCTTACCACCTTTTGCACAGGACGTTGACAGTGGCGTTTGACGTACATGCCTTCGTCCGTCAACCGATCTCCATTATATTCTATCGTGATGACGCGGACCAGACCATCGCTACCAGGATGGGTGTCCGTGATACGACCCATGCGCCAGCAAGCAGGTGGCAAATTCTCATTCCGAATAATTACGACATCTCCTATTTGGAGGTTTGGTTCAGGTCTCATCCATTTGCTACGGGCCTGAAGCGAATTCAGGTATTCGTTTTGCCAGCGTTTCCAAAAATGTTCGAACATCCCTTGCAAGCGCTGCCAATAATGGAGGCGGTTGTGCGGTATATCTGGTAGCGGTGGCTCAGGACGGCAATTGATTGGTCGGCCAATTATGAAATCACCTGGCGTTAAGGCTAGTCCTCCTTCGGGGTCATCATGTAATAATTGGTCGTGAATTAAGACAAGCTTCAATATTCGTCAATAAGGTCTATAACTCATGATATCGCAGTCACTGTTGACCCATAATACGAAGTAAATGCTTCTTGGCTGAGCGGACCGCTGCTTCCCAGATACCGCCATGGTGTGGCGCACCGGGAGTAATGAACTTCCATTGAGTACCAACATGAGCAACGTGCTGTTGCGCGTATGAGGATACCCATTCCTTCACATCTTCACGCATTTGTCTATCAGCGCCTACAAACTGGGTGCCATTGTCGCTGAAGAGCTTGGCACAAATACCTCGGCGACTGATAAATCGGTCGTAAACGCCTATGAAGGATCTCGTACTCAAATTCTCAGCAAGTTCTATATGGACTGCTCGTGAGGCCATACAGATGAATATAGCTGCATATGTCTTAAGTGTTGTAGTCGATCTTCTACTACCAATGCGTACATGGAACGGACCACAATAGTCTAGGCCGCTATTTGAAAAAACTGGAGCCGCAAATACCCGTTCGCGGGGTAACGAAGCCATTTGTTGCTTCTGGAGAATTCGCTGATGTCTCCGACACACGGTACATTTCCATATGTATGCTTTTACTTGCGAGCGCGCGTGAATTATCCAAAACCGTCGACGCAGGTACTGTAACATTTGCTGGATGCCACCATGAAGACACCGTCTATGGGAATCAGCAATTAATAAGTTATCAAATGATGCTTTGGGAATAATCATTCGATGTCGTTGTTCGTTAGGTATCGCAGCATTTCGGAGACGCCCGCCTACTCGCAAAATGCCTTCAGGATCGACATATGGATTTAGGGCTAACAGATGATTTCGGCTGTCTAGCCTGGAATTCGATTTGAGAGCATTAATTTCTCGTCTATATGCCTTACCTTGAGCTTGTTTAACAGTTGGAAGCAGAGCCTATTCGTATTATTTTGTTGTCACAATATTCGACCTCTGACCCTTGTAACATAGCAGGAAACGTCTTAGTCGCGCTGTTGTATTAAGGACACGACTAAGAATGCTAAATTTCTCAACGAGAGGAATTCGGTGACCACACGCAGAAGTCATAAGACATTGGTGATGATCCTGACGAGTGGTTATAAAAGTACGAAAAGGTTGACATTCCAGAGCCTGTGCCTGGAGTTGCTCCTCCGTTAGTTCTGGTACAACTGGATCATTATCGATGCATATATAACGAGGTGGTGGACCTGTCCACCATAGCGGATGATCAGAAGGCGTGCTGGCATAATTCCTCGACTCGCACAATCGGCCGGATTGTACTCGGAGCGTACGTGTCGCCAAAATTCTACCTTGGTGTGGGCCTGGATGTATGTAACTCGATTACCCACGAACTGTTTCAACACTGACGGTTATTTATGAATCCAATTCAAAACTATAGTTGAATCACTCCAGGGTGTGTAAGGGACTTTGTCTAAATGGAGCGCCTTTTGCACATGACGTAGAGTGACTACCAGCAGGTGGGCAGCACAAAGTTCCAAGCGTGGTATAGTAATCTGCTTCACAGGTGCCACCTTGGTGTTCGCAGTAACAAGTGCCATATTAGACAAATCACCTTGTGCGGCACTATTTACGTAGATAACCGCACCATACGCCTTCGAGCTAGCGTCACAGAATCCATGGAGTGTACAAAATGCATGAGGTGACATGCTTAACCAACGCGGTACACGGACTCGCGCTAGTTCATGAAGACCATTTCGAAATTCGAGCCACTGGTCTTGTAATTCTATAGGTAATGGAGTGTCCCAGTTAATATCCTTCCTCCACAGGGTTTGAATGAACATTTTGGCCAGAACTACAGCTGGCGCTAGTATACCAATCGGGACATACAGCCGTGCAGCGTCACTTAGGATACTACGCTTGGTTGGCAGTCTATGTGAGTCTTCAATTCTCACCTTAAAAAAGAGCTCATCGCTCAACGGATTCCAATGTAAGCCTAACACAGTGGCGTTGGAATCGCATAATTCAATTTCTGTAACAGATTTCTCTGGATCGGTGATAGCATGAAGTACTTTGGTGCAGTTCGAACTCCATTTGTCAAGAATGAACTGACCTTGACGAAGGATCACATCTACATCATGAGCACAACTAACGGCTTCCACCAAAGAGTCAAAACTTTCCAAATAGTCGTCGACGTAAAATCCATCAAGGATACTGTTCCTTGCTGTATAAGCCCGGTTTTCGTCCTCCACAATGGTGTAGTTATCTACAGCACATTGGCGTAAGGAGCGAATCGCATTGTATGGACTGCTTGTTATTCCATACGTTACTGTGGCTAACTCGAAGCTACGTAATGGTTCGACTGGAAATTCCCGCCACAAGATGCTTTGCCATTTACGATGCAAGGGATTGATCTCAACCTGTCGAAACATCTTCTTGACATCGGCTGTTATAGCTGTTCGATAGCGTCGAAACCGATGAAGAATATTTATCAAATTGCCCTGAAGCGGTGGTCCGGAAAACTGAGTGTCGTTTAATGACACTCCGCTGGTAGTTTTGCAGGACGCGCTGAATACCACACGAAATTTACCTGTTACCGCATGATGGGGTATGTAATAGCATTGCGTCGGGTCGAAGCAATCGTCTGTCACGGGATTCATGTGACCGAGTGCTATGTACTCTTGCATAAACGTGATGTATTTGTTGCGAAGCTCAGGGTCGCCAGCTAATTTTCGCTCAAGATGGAAAAACTGACGACGCGCTGCTTGATAGGAATCTCCGAACATTGGAGCATTCGGAAGAAACGGGATTTGTACACTATAGCGTCCACTCGCTGTGTGACGTACAGTGTCAATGAAAATCCGTTCACAAGAGTCTACCGAGAGTTCGTCGATAGGACCATTGTCCTCAACCTGCCAGAACCTCTGCAGTAGTTTGTCCAGTTGCTGATCGCCTATACATTTGCTGACAGTTAGAGTATGCGTCAAATGATTTGGAGCGCTGACCATCGCGGGGCCAAACGCAACCCAACCGCGGCGAGTACAGAGCGCGCACGGTTCGTTATGGAGTCCCGCAGCAATCCCATCGGCAATTAAAGCGGGCCAAATATCTGCGCCAATAAGTAAATCAATTTTGGCTGGAGTACCAAATGTTGGATCGGCAAGCTGGAGTCCAGAAAGGTGATCCCAGGCGGAGGAGTCGACCTTGCATACTGGTGTCATAGTCGTAATCGTTGGTAGGATGTAGACTTCAAATTGCGTCGAGAAAGCCTCATCAGTGAGGGATCTCAATCGCACAGTTGTGGAGCCCTTTGTGTAAGTGGCTGCATTGGCGCCTATACCTTCTACTCGGATCTGCCCCGGAGTTCTACGAAGATTCAGAATTTTAAACATGGATTCACTGAGAAAGCTCACCTGAGATCCGATGTCGCATAATGCACGGCATTCATAAGGCCTCCCATGGCAATCCGAAAGGAGCACCTTAGCCGTCGCAAGTAAAATGGTCCGGTCATCTTGTACAACGAATGACTGAACCTCATTTAATTGTCATTGCTGGCGGGAATACACTTGCGGTCCGGTAGAAGTGTGGTTCGCCGCAGCACTTGAGTTAATTGTTGATGTAGAGCTTGGCGTTGTTACCGAAGCTGCTGATGATGATGATGATACACTCGTATCTGCTATATTCTCTACAGGTCTTGTACCTGTACGTCGACAGAGTAAGGTGTTATGCCCTTGCTTGCAAAGCGAACATGCACCCGAAGTACACTGGCGGACGGTATGTCCTGATCGTAGACAATTAAAACATACTGCTAAACGCCTTACACGTTCCCAGCGTTCAGGGACTTCCATGTTTCGAAACTGAAGACATCTTATTAAACGATGATTACCTGAGCACTGAGGGCAACCAAAGTTGGCGGGCGGTGCGTTTGTACATTGAGTACTATTCGTGGCGCCCACGTGCGCCTTAACTGTACGAGAGGCAAAACGCTTAAACAACGGTTGTATGCTAACGGTTTGTGGTGCAACGGTAATGTTGTTGGCACGTCGTTCGAGGAATAGCAGCAAATCTTCCAACTTCGGTATGCTCACCGTTGTGAGGCTCATTCCCCATTCATTCCGCGTTGTTGTTGGTAACTTTGGCAAAAGTACAGGAACTGCTAACGCATCCCAGTAGTGCACTGGAATGTCCATAACGGCAAGTGCACGAAATGAATTGCGCACACAATCAACGATCGATCGCAGCGTATTCGGAGCCTCTGCTGGGTGGTCCGGTAGATCAAGAAAGATCTGCACATGTGTTTCTGCCAGTAGGCGAGGATTATCATAACGGCGTTTTAGCTCGGACCACACCTCGTGGTAGCCACCGGTATATAATCCTCCAATCATCGGAACACTTTCTTGATCTACACACTGGCGTAGCTTACCTAATTTATATGCGGGATCCAGGTCAGTTCGGTTATGAACCATCGGTTCAAAAAGGTCCTTAAATGCCAACCAACTCGTTGGTTTTCCGTCAAATCGTGGAATTGATACCGGATCCAGACGCATGTCTGCCACGTGATTTATTGTCGATGATGCAACCTGGACGGCAGTCTGGGGGTTTAAACGGCGTTGCAGCGTGACACACAACGTGGTGTACAACGATTCTGTTGACGCAAATAACTCTTCGTGAGATCCAATTTCGTCTTCCTTCGCCTTGCTGACCAGATCAAAGTGGTGATGTATAAACCGATCAAAGTGTTGATTTACTCGGCTGAGTAAAACTTCACACTCCACTTTATCCGGATTGAAATCTGCATTCTGGATTTCTTTTCCAAGGCGCACAATTGAAGCATGTGCCGATGCACGTAAATTCAACGAGGCCATTATCAAGACAGGTGGTCGCAGTTCCTCACAGGAGGCACCAAAAAATGTATCAGATTATAATGAAACAAAAGGAACTGCGTTGGTATGACCTGTCGTCACGACTTTATTTTTAGCACTGATTTAAATCCGCAAGGAGCGGCAATTATATGCCTGCTTGTGCAGTAGGCACATGTACAAAAAAATGCAATAATAATAACTGCACATCAATAGGTAATGCAATTTATGTAGGTGCGAATAGATGCGCTTATACTTAATATGTATATATGTATGTAAACTAGCTATGATTTCGGGAATAGAGCATACGCTAGCGATGTGCATATGTACAGTAGGCAGCATTCAGCGTTGCTAGCATATGTATGTACATATGTATGCCTATATGTCAATAGCTGAATGAAAATAACAAAGGAAAGAAGAAATAACGCTACAATCAGGCGATATTTGTCCCATAGGCGTAGCGTATGCAAACTTAGGTGGGGAATTATACCCTATACAATATCTCAATCTTGAACACTTGTATTAAAAAATAAAATGTAAGGCCCTTCAGTCTCATATAATTTAAAAAACTTGCGCTATTAAAAACTTAAACAAAAAAGAAGCAATTCATTTATCTAACAAAAATATACAATATATACATAATTCATTTATTTAAAAAAAATGTGTAAAACATTCACCAGTCTTTTTGAACTTAAAAATAGTTTACTTAAAAAACTAATGACTTCAGAAATTTAGAAAAGATAATTATCAAATTCGTTTTAAATGTTGCACATATGTTTCCTATTAGTTTAAACTCTAGAAATAATTAATTAATTTAGATATTCGTATGTAAAAACATGATTTTTCCTACAGTAACAGGGTTAGACCCAATAACACAACGCTTTTCAGAAAGTAAATTTTTGCCATTTGAGAATATTCTCTCAGACGAGGCACTACTAGCCGGTGTTGCTAAGATTTTTAAACTCAATTTAAAAAGTAACGGAAATTTAAGTTTATTTAATTCCCACCATTGTAAAACATCAAAATTGTCCTGCATTACTTCATTAACGTTTTCGTATAATAGTAATTCATTTTGAACTCGATCAAGATTATTTGTTGGATTTGAAGGCTGAAGAAATCCTGAGAAAAGTTGTTCCTTATTATTTGAGAGAGAATTTAATTGACTACTTTCGTTACTGCTTTGATCTTGCTCAATAATTAATGCTTCTAGCATGTTTTTGCAATGTAGTTTTATATAATTTTTTTCTTCATTTGTAAACTGTAACAATTTATTAGACGGTGGAAACAAAAGCAAAGCAATTTTGTGAAAAATTGTTTAGTTTATAACTACGACATCATTTAACAATGTGCTGAGTTTTATTTTTAACGATTTTATGCATTCTGAATCATCATCGCTATTTGTTTCACATATTCCTTTTAAAAAGTAAACGTGCACAATAACTAAATTTAAAGTAGGGTAGTTATCTCCTTCTAAATTTTTTGATGTTTCTTCGAACTTTTTCAAAAAAATTATTATATCTGTTAAAGTATTTAAGCTGATGTTACTTAGTCTATGGGTTTGACTTTTTATCTGTAAAATGTTTATAATATCGATCCAATTGCTTTGACCAGGTTGCAATAAATAATAGATTGAGTTCCATCTAGTTACAGAAAAACTTTTTAGTGTGGTTTTTAGTTGTACATTAGCTCCAGACTTTTTAAAATATGTTACAAGTTTGATGCACTTTTTACATATTTCCCTTATGTCTGAACACTCCCCAATAGATTTTTGAACTATGTTGTGCAGCATATGACTGACGCAGAATATGTGATCGTATGTACTAAATGCAGCTTTCATATTGGAGACCCTGTCTGTAACAATTATCCCCTTATCAAGACTACAATCAAACTCCTTCAATGCCGCCTTTACTTTTTGTATAATTCTTTCACCTAAGTATATTAAATAAGGTTACACTTCGTTTTTATACTCTCGCAACAATGTTGCTAACGAGAGTATAATAGTTTTGTTCACATAACGGTTGTTTGTAAGTCCTAAAACTAAAAGAGTCAGATATAGGGTTATACTTATATACCAAAGTGATCAGGGTGACGAGTAGAGTTGAAATCCGGATGTCTGTCTGTCCGTCCGTCCGTCTGTCCGTCCGTCCGTGCAAGCTGTAACTTGAGTAAAAATTGAGATATCGTGATGAAACTTGGTACACGTATTCCTTGGCTCCATAAGAAGGCTAAGTTCGGAGATGGGCAAAATCGGCCCACTGCCACGCCCACAAAATGGCGGAAACCGAAAACCTATAAAGTGTCATAACTAAGCCATAAATAAAGATATTAAAGTGAAATTTGGCACAAAGGATCGCATTAGGAAGGGGCATGTTTGGACGCAATTGTTTTGGAAAAGTGGGCGTGGCCCCGCCCCCTACTAAGTTTTTTGTACATATCTCGGAAACTACTATAGCTATGTCAACCAAAGTCTACAGAGTCGTTTTCTTCAGGTATTTCCATATACAGTTCAAAAATGGAAGAAATCGGATAATAACCACGCCCACCACCCATACAAAGGTTATGTTCAAAATCACTAAAAGTGCGTTAACCGACTAGGAAGCTGCACCAGGCTTTTTTTAAAAATTGAAAATGGGCGTGGCGCCGCCCACTTATGGACCAAGAACCATATCTCAGAAGCTACTAGACCGATTTCAATGAAATTCGGTATATAATATTTTCTTAACACCCTGATGACATGTACGAAATATGGGTGAAATCGGTTCGCAACCACGCCTTCTTCCAATATAAAGCTATTTTGAATTTCATCTGATGCCTTCTCTGTATAATACGAGTGTAAACATTAGGAACCAATGATGATAGCGGAATAAAACTTTACAAAAATACGGTATTTGAAAAATATGTAAATGACGTATTATGAAATCTCGATTATCACTTTACCATGCGAGAGTATAAAATGTTCGGTGACACCCGAACTTAGCCAGACCATTTTCAATTTTTAAAAAAGCCCGGGTGCAGCTTCCTTCTGCCATTTCTTTCATAAAATTTAGTGTTTCTGACGTTTTTTGTTAGTTGGTTAACGCACTTTTAGTGATTTTCAACATAACCTTTGTATGGGAGGTGGGCGTGGTTATTATCCGATTTGTTCCATTTTTGAACTGTATATGGAAATGCCTGAAGAAAACGACTCCGTAGAGTTTGGTTGACATAGCTATAGTAGTTTCCTAGATATGTACAAAAAACTTAGTAGGGGGCGGGGCCACGCCCACTTTTCCAAAACAATTACGTCCAAATATGCCCCTCCCTAATGCGATCCTTTGTGCCAAATTTCACTTTAATATCTTTATTTATGGCTTAGTTATGACACTTTATAGGTTTTCGGTTTCCACCATTTTGTGGGCGTGGCAGTGGGCCGATTTTGCCCATCTTCGAACTTAACCTTCTTATGGAGCCAAGGAATACGTGTACCAAGTTTCATCATGATATCTCAGGTTTTTCTCAAGTTACAGCTTGCACGGACGGACGGACCGACGGACGGACAGACAGACATCCGGATTTCGACTCTACTCGTCACCCTGATCACTTTGTTATATATATAACCCTATATCTGACTCTTTTAGTTTTAGGACTTACAAACAACCGTTATGTGAACAAAACTATAATACTCTCCTTAGCAACATTGTTGCGAGAGTATAAATATATACATGGTATCAAGGCATATTGAACAGGTAGCCTCATGTGAAAATCCCATATATGTAGTTTGTTGTTGCCTGAAACCTCGAATGCATCAACCTACGAAATATCAAGTTTGATTTGAAAATACGTATGTACAGCTGCGAGCACTGAAATATTAGTGTGTAATTGTGGTAAACATTTCTTGAAATTACAACAAATTGTTGTACTTGACACAACATATAGTACGTACACATACATATCTGCAAATATATGTCGTTTCAACAAATACTTACTGCTACAAGATTCAAAATCCATTGATCGAAAAGCAATAAGCTTCATTCCAATTTTTCCGCTTTTTATATAGTGAATAGTCATAGACAAAAACGATTGTTTTAAATAATTATCGGTCCATAAATCTGAGGTAAGTCCAATGGTACTAAGTTCACTTAGTTCTAATTTTAAGGAATCGTGGTCTATATTGTATAGATTGTCTATGTTTCTGGATATCGTTGATGGATGAGGTAATAATTGATCAGTATCTACGTTCGACCCATACTTAGCTCCAATTGAAAGTATTTAGTGATCCATTCAGTGAACGTATCAGCAACATATTTTTGTGTCGTTGTTCACTAATATCTTTGGGTTATCCGAACGGTTTTTTAAATTTTTATAGCATTTATGATTCACAAGGTTGGACGTGCTATTCATAAATTTAAAAACGCTGTTACAATTTTTGCATGCAACAACATCTCTTACCAAACTGCCACTATTTTCAACCTTGCCAAAAATTTCCCAAACCTTGCTTTTCCCAGCTTCAATAACCACTGTATATTTCCCTTTCACTATATTATCCTTAATTTCATTAAGCTGCTGCCTTAGTACAGGCGTCGACTGGGTTGATGATGCAGATTCATCTAATGTTACCTATTTTTGTAAAATAGAGACACAGGTGTAAATTGTATTACAACATGGCAAATATTAGCAAACAATTGCACTGAATTTCGCGGTCAATTACTTACATCCAGTATGCCATGCCAAAACTATTTTACCCCCTTTTATCTTCGTATACACAAAACAAATGACGAATTTAAATGTTTAATAAACTGTCTCGGTTAAGCGTCTACGGCCAGTACAATGCAGGCAAACATGTTGTGGGGAAAACCCTTCCGTTTATCTTCTCTATTTGCTTGCTTAGCTGAACACTATGGGTGCACCCTGTTCTGTTAAAAGAATGAGAGAAACAATGAATTCACATAACAATAAGTGACGATCACACACTATTCCACTACTAAGCGAACGCTAACGCCTTGCATTCACTGCTGGTTGATGATATGAGTGTGAGTTGGGTTTGTTTATGAGAGGAATGAGCTGAGTCTACCTGCTAGCGATAAACAACAACTCACAATGTCTTCTCTGTATCTGCATTCACATAATTCCAACTCAACGTCGGCGATCAACTCGAGTTATAAGATGAATTCATAAATTATCTGTTGCATTCAAAGCGTGAATTAAATCTTGCAACCCTTTAGTCTACACTAGTGGTCCCTGGAAAAATATTCTGGCAACACTGACAACAACCATTTTCTGCTGGACTGATTTGAATCATGTGTATCAAAAAATGTATCAACTTTGAAAATGTGCGCATGTTACAAATTTTCGAAGCGTAAACAATGGAAAGTGCATCGAAAACGTACATACATACATTTGTTGTACACATATACAAGTTAACACATAATGCCCAATTTCCAGTTGGGTACGAATGTGGTGAGGCCAATACAACATCTTGTCTCATCAGCAGATTGTGTGGGCAACGACCGTCACTAAAGCAACGACATATCATTCGCCGTTCTGCAGATTACGTAAACAATAACAAACACCAAGGCGGACGGACAGCAAGCCACACGCAAGTGAGCGTTCTTACATAAACAGTATCAATAGCCGATTGCGTAAACAGTTGACCAGCGATCGTTGCTTGCACTATCACCAATTAGATAAACAATGGTATGAAGCAGAGTCAGCACGACGCAGACGTCAAAGCCGGCAGCGTCGACTACTGAATATGCATTCTTAGGGCTTAATGGTTAATGCTATGTTCGGACCGACAACAAAAACATGTTTTCGTGGGAAAAACTGGTTTTCGCACGAAAACTTGTGTTTTCGTCCATGTAAAATATGTCAAACGAAAACCCAGTTTTCGCTGAAAACTACTTCAAAACTTACATTCCACTCATTATAATCGGTGCCTGCTCTAGTTTAATCGATGTTTTTGGAAGACATATTTTGCAGGTCCTAAATTGTCACTTGATATTCGTTTACATTCCATATATAAATACAGCTGTCGCTTGATATTCTCATAATAGGGGGATTCTCTTGCTCTTGCAAAACCTTGCCCTGTGCAGAAATTGCAGAATTTTCCTTTTGGTGCAACGGCACAACAACAAACACACGCAGAAAATTATTTGCAATGGCTGTAAAATATGTCAGACCAAAACCTATGTTTATTTTCGTGCCGTCATATATCACTAGATTCTGCAATGGGTACTCTCTTGGCCTTGCATATTTCGGTACAGGATTTTTGCATTTGTGTCATCGTGCAATCTTGCAAGAGCAAGAGAATGCCGCTATTGATAGTTATCAGTGAAAACTCATCGAAAACACACATTGTCGGTCCGAACGACTTAGATTCCACAACATACAAATGTGTTTTCAAAATGTTTTCAATGTCGGTCCGAACATAGTATAAGTTAGGTTCTGGGCTAGGTTAGATTTCAGTTGAGCATAAGCCGGAGCACATGTATCCTGGCCAATAAAGTGTATTTGCAAAACATACAACTTATGTAATTATTGCCGCATCCGACGACCGCCTCATACACATCAAATAGTGATTACAGTATACATTATTAATTTACATATGTACTCGATGGAATTTCCTTTATACATCACAGCGGGGCATAAAAGGCCTTCATATGGCCTTATTCATGTCGGAATTGTAAAGCAGAAAGGGCTTACTCCGCCATATACGCTTCCTACATCGTGAGGCCTCACCTCTGCTATCTAAAAAAGGAGTAAATGAGGCCTTATTGTTTTAATAAAAATAAGCTGTTTAATAATGACACAAAAGACTTTTAATTCATCAATATATTATTTTGATTTATTATCGTAGGTTTTTTTATACACCCTATTTTTTATTAATTGTATCGATTTTTTAATATCATTTTCGTAATTTGGGAAGCCGTATTCGGGGGACTTCAGAGCATCTAAAATTAGAAATAGCAATTGTGAGTTGTGAATTTATGTATTTTATTAAAACAAACCTACTAAACACAAATTTTCCAAATAAGTTGGTTTTTTTAATGATTTTTTCTTCTGCAGCCCATCCCAATTGTACTCTAACAAGCACTCTTCTGTGATGATAAATTGCGGAGATTTTGTAATAGGTGTTGAACATATACATTCTTTAATGCTACAAATCTATTGAAATTAGGAAAGTATTAATTATATAGTTTCGCAGAAAATACTGTTCATTCAGTTAACTTACTACGTCATTTTTTGGAAACATTTCAGCATTTTTCTCAAAATGTTCCATTTCTTCTACGTTTTTTATTGGAAATATGTCCAGGCTTGTAGATTTCGGAAATGCTTTCAGTTTATCCATCTTCACATGTAGCTCACAAATTAAGTTTTCATTTCTTGCACCTCTTCTTCTATAAATAAATTGTTTAATCAATTTAATATACACAATTATGTATAGTAATTACTTACCCAATTTTTTTCATTTTATTTCCACACTCACAAGGTGGAGAATTTTCGTCATTTATCATCATGTATGTAGCTCCGTTTTGACATTTTGGAATATTTAATCTAAATCGATTATATTTATGTTATATGTTTCACTATACATATTCAATTGAAAGGATAATTAAAGTGTGAAGTGATGAAGAATTGGCAAAAAACCATTTTATCTTGATATGGCAAGCACATCGCCTTGTACAATATTCAGTTCTTATACATTTTTGCTACAACTAGGACCATTTTCATTTTCTGAATATTTTTTTCACGATTTCTGTTGCGCTCTTTTTTTTCTTGCCACAAGTCGACGAAAATGTCTATCACTCACTCCACATTTAGTTTTTCACGAAATGAGAAAATATAATAACTATCGGGTGATTTTTTAAGAGCTTGATAACTTTTTTTAAAAAAAAAACGCATAAAATTTGCAAAATCTCATCGGTTCTTTATTTGAAACGTTAGATTGGTTCATGACATTTACTCTTTGAAGATAATTTCATTTAAATGTTGACTCATGTGGTTTCAACAAGATGGCGCCACATGCCACACATCTCGCGATTCTATGGCCATTTTGAGGGAAAACTTCGGAGAACAATTCATCTCAAGAAATGGACCCGTAAGTTGGCCACCAAGATCATGCGATTTAACGCCTTTAGACTATTTTTTGTGGGGCTACGTCAAGTCTAAAGTCTACAGAAATAAGCCAGCAACTATTCCAGCTTTGGAAGACAACATTTCCGAAGAAATTCGGGCTATTCCGGCCGAAATGCTCGAAAAAGTTGCCCAAAATTGGACTTTCCGAATGGACCACCTAAGACGCAGCCGCGGTCAACATTTAAATGAAATTATCTTCAAAAAAGTAAATGTCATGAACCAATCTAACGTTTCAAATAAAGAACCGATGAGATTTTGCAAATTTTATGCGTTTTTTTAAAAAAAAGTTATCAAGCTCTTAAAAAATCACCCGATATATGCATAAACGCAGCGTTTCCGAAGACAACGAAAAATAGAACAATAATGGCAAACACTAACGCGGTTGCATATACGCAGTATTCGGTGGCGACAAGAGGTCGGGGCCAGATAACAGTAAAAAATTTACAAACGCTGTGCAGCTTTGAAAATGAATATCATAGTCTACTTTGTCTCTTTATTTTGTACACCTTACCCTACGCTACTAAAAGAAGGTCATTGTGAGGCATTCATGAGTAAGGGAAGGTATTAAACAAATAAGGCACATTGCCCCGCTTTTGTGAGGCCTTTATTTTGTCCCCGCTGGGGTATAACATATGTACATACATATATACATACATACATGTGTATACAAACATATCCCACTAGCAAAAGGTAATAGGTAGTATATGAGTTGGTAAGAGCCAAAGTGAGGGTCTTACTGCTGAATTCATTGCTGAATTTTAACACAGCGATGTCCTAGGAATTTCAGAACAGATCAACTCACATACCCAGGGACACAAATCGATCAGCTGTACGCATTACCAAGCTATATATCTGAAGACATGAATTAGTCAGTTGTAAGCATTACCGGCTCACATACCTGGGTATACGAATCTATCAGTTGTGCGAATTACCGGCTCATATACCTAAATATATGAATCGATCAGTTGTGCCCATTTCCTACTAAAACGAATCCAAAATAAATATCTTATAGTTTTATATTTTTTAATTCAATTAGAAACAATAAAGAAATCCATTTCAGTACAAATTACTATAATTAAGATTTTACATTTAAAAACAATGTCAATGTTACTTAAATTAATTGTTTTCATACTTTAATTTATTATATTTGTTTATCTTTTTGCTTTTTCAAAGAGCCCGCTTTGTGATATCGGTTTTTACCCATCTTGAAAGCTCTTTTGAGCTCCCGCTCATAATCGCCTATAGTGAAACCTTCCACTTGCATTGCTTCTAAAAAAAATAAACAAAGTGTATCAAAACAAAGACTTATTAATTACGGAAAAGTAAAATTTACCATATATGGCACTCAAACTTCTTGAATGCCACCTTGTCTTGCAGTCCATCATAATTTAACTGCACCATGACGCTATCGCTAAGAATTTTTTTCATTCCGTTTGTAATTCCAATTGATCCAATAACGTTTTTTATAACAGACACCTGATACACCGATTTAGTTGCTGATAATGAATTTATATACATACATATGTACATCAGTATTTAATTGTGGAAAAAGCTTTCCCATAATAGGCCATAACGTTTGCTGTGAGCTCTTATATAGTGGAAGACCGTCAATACCGATATCTAACACTACAATTTCCATTTGTTTTATAATGTCACTTATTCTACGCAACTTATTTTCGACTCCTTAATGCAAATATGTTCCAGGCGAAACACTTCTTATAATTGAATCCTGCCTAATAATCAGAGACTCTGCGCAAGTTGGGACATTTAAATGCCATTTATTTAAAAGTTTCAATAAACCATCAAAAGCCACACGAGTTACATTATTTTTCACTGCCCATTGTTTTAAGTCAACTACCAAACTACTTTCATTCACATTTTCAGTTCTAGAATTTTCATTGTTAATTTCAACCACATTTTCATTATCATTGTCACATTCACTAACATTATAATTATTATCATTTGAATTATTTATATTTAGAATTTCATTTATTTCGGCATTAATTAATCTTCTTTGATGACGTTTGCTGTACATACTTAAATAACTTTTAATACTTCACACGCGACCGCTTTCAACCGATACTTAAAATTTACTAAAAACGACAATCATTAACATTGAAAGACAACAATTGTCGGCGTCATGGCAGGACTAACGGTTACCAATTATTTTCAGAAAAGAAGAACAACAAAAAAGCAGCGGTTTTGTCACACAACCTATTTCCTATGAAATTTAGTACTGAAGCGCTCACATACCCAGAGTGCTGGGTCGATCAGTTGTGCGGATGACCAACTCATATGAATAAAATTTGCACATTTTTTGAATATAACAACAACGATTTTAAAGCGAATTTTTTTTCGCACACACCCATTACCAACTCGCTTACTTTTTTCAGTAGTGAATTATTTTGCTACTGGGATATATTTGAAATAGAACAGAAGTGCACTATAGTAAATCAGTTAGGGGATGATATACAAACCGAACGCTGTCGATCATCTCAATCATTGAAGCATGAGTTTGCATCAGTGATCTCCAGTGAATGAGTTAAACACAACTTTGAGCCACTTGCGAAAAATTGAGTATGAAGCAAGCAAATTATTTACGGAATGAGTACAAGTGTGATTACTGCTCACTTTCGATTATGAGAGAGAGAGTTTTGGCTTGTGAGCTGCTTAGCTTGTATGAAGCATATATTCACAAGTGTTTGGTTATGAGCTCACAATACTTATGAATCTTTGCTTATGATTCTCTGACAATTATGAATACAAAACACTTGTGAATAAACGAAGAAGCTCAATTGTGCGCAAGCCACTAGAGCCTTTAGAACCGTAACGCTATGAACCAAAGGCTAAAAAATCCATTACGAAAATACTAAGAGTTACAATAACATTATTGTATAACAACAAGGATTTTGTAACTGGTTCTAATAATGACTAGATATAATGAAATAAAAAACAGGGTTTTCGTATTTTTTATTAATTTTCTCTATTAAAAAAATCACATATATGTACAAGTTAGGACAGGTAACCAAACATCCGGCATAAATATCACTTGCACCGAATTCGCTGACGGCGCGTCTACAACTTTACACGTTAATAAGAACTCAATACCGCATTAAGTATGCATCCGGCCATTGCGCGTGACAACAACAAAATAAACGCAAGACAGCAAAGAATTGGGTAAACAGTTGCTAGTGTAAGCAACTAAGAAGTCACGCGGCCAATAACGTGCAGCAACTAAAGTTAGGGCAAAGTAATGTAGGTATTTAGACGCTAACGTTATTTAAACTCTTCCGCTGAGACCGGCTGCCCTTGGGATTACCAAGGGAAATAAAACTTTCAAAAAACCAATTCTAAAGGAATTGTATTACTTACATATTTACATTTATGTTATCACTTATAATATC